>NC_091285.1:526466066-526723566 GCF_032444005.1 Ranitomeya imitator
CCTCTGGTTGAACATAAAGTGAATGAAAATAAGCACTTTTCTATTAGACATATGCAGTAGAAAATTAATAACTAAATGTAGCTCATAAAAATTCCAGTGGGAATTAGAAAAGGTATAATATTTCCATAAATCAGCCATAGATAGAGAGCCACCATCTGGTTCAAGAACCGACAAACACATCTGTGAACGAGGTGAGATTTCTAACAGGCAGCAAGTGATTGTGGCTTCCTGCAAAAGACAAAAGTAACAAAAAAAGGAAATCAGAGCAAAGACATTTATGCCAAATGATCATGACCATTTGGAATCCGTATTAGCTGTTCATCATCAGAGTTTGCTTAATTTCTATTCCTCAGCCAAACATTACAGATTCTGGAGAACTCAAAAGGTAGATTTAAAGGGGTTGTCCACTACTAGGACAACCCCTTCTTAAACTTAATCTTTGGCCTCTACTCACTTCCTGTGCCGTCTCCATTCCAGCAGTGTCGGCACTCGTGGTACCATGGCTGTGATGCGGTGGAATGACTTGTGATGCCCGGCACCCAACCAGCACTGGCTGTTATGATAAGGTAATTCAGTACCACAATGGACATAGAGGTCAGAGCACATACAGTGACCTGACAATAACCCAAAAACATTGAACGAGCTCTGAGACGTGGGAACTCTGCTGACCGCAATCCCTAATCCTCTCCAACCACACTAGAGGCAGCCGTGGATTGCGCCTAACGCTCCCTATGCAACTCGGCACAGCCTGAGAAACTAGCTAGCCTGAAGATAGAAAATAAGCCTACCTTGCCTCAGAGAAATACCCCAAAGGAAAAGGCAGCCCCCACATATAATGACTGTGAGTTAAGATGAAAAGACAAACGTAGAGATGAAATAGATTTAGCAAAGTGAGGCCCGACTTTCTGAACAGAGCGAGGATAGGAAAGGAAACTTTGCGGTCAACGCAAAACCCTACAAAAACCACGCAAAGGGGGCAAAAAGACCCTCCATACCGAACTAACGGCACGGAGGTACACCCTCTGCGTCCCAGAGCTTCCAGCAAGCAGGAAAAAACAAATAGACAAGCTGGACAGAAAAAAACAGCAAACAAAATAGCAAAGCGGAACTTAGCTATGCAGAGCAGCAGGCCACAGGAATGATCCAGGAGGAAACAGGTCCAATACTAGAACATTGACTGGAGGCCAGGATCAAAGCACTAGGTGGAGTTAAATAGAGCAGCACCTAACGACTTCACCACATCACCTGAGGAAGGAAACTCAGAAGCCGCAGTACCACTTTCCTCCACTAATGGAAGCTCACAGAGAGAATCAGCTGAAGTACCACTTGTGACCACAGGAGGGAGCTCTGCCACAGAATTCACAACAGTACCCCCCCCCCTTGAGGAGGGGTCACCGAACCCTCACCAGAGCCCCCAGGATGACCAGGATGAGCCATATGAAAGGCACGAACAAGATCGGGAGCATGGACATCAGAGGCAAAGACCCAGGAATTATCTTCCTGAGCATAACCCTTCCACTTAACCAGATACTGGAGTTTCCGTCTTTAAACACGAGAATCCAAAATCTTCTCCACAATATACTCCAACTCCCCCTCCACCAAAACCGGGGCAGGAGGATCAACAGATGGAACCATAGGTGCCACGTATCTCCGCAATAATGACCTATGGAATACGTTATGTATGGAAAAAGAATCTGGAAGGAAGGAAGGAAAAGACACAGGATTAAGAACCTCAGAAATCCTATACGGACCAATGAAACGAGGTTTAAACTTAGGAGAGGAAACCTTCATAGGAATATGACGAGAAGATAACCAAACCAAATCCCCAACACGAAGTCGGGGACCCACACAGCGTCTGCGATTAGCGAAACGTTGAGCCTTCTCCTGGGACAAGGTCAAATTGTCCACTACATGAGTCCAAATCTGCTGCAACCTGTCCACCACAGTATCCACACCAGGACAGTCCGAAGACTCAACCTGCCCTGAAGAGAAACGAGGATGGAACCCAGAGTTGCAGAAAAACGGCGAAACCAAGGTAGCCGAGCTGGCCCGATTATTAAGGGCGAACTCAGCCAAAGGCAAAAAGGACACCCAGTCATCCTGATCAGCAGAAACAAAGCATCTCAGATATGTTTCCAAGGTCTGATTGGTTCGTTTGGTCTGGCCATTAGTCTGAGGATGGAAAGCCGAGGAAAAAGACAAGTCAATGCCCATCCTACCACAAAAGGCTCGCCAAAACCTCGAAACAAACTGGGAACCTCTGTCAGAAACGATATTCTCTGGAATGCCATGTAAACGAACCACATGCTGGAAGAACAATGGCACCAAATCAGAGAAGGAAGGTAATTTAGACAAGGGTACCAAATGGACCATCTTAGAGAAGCGATCACAGACCACCCAAATGACTGACATCTTTTGAGAGACGGGAAGATCTGAAATAAAATCCATAGAGATATGTGTCCAAGGCCTCTTCGGGACCGGCAAGGGCAAAAGCAACCCACTGGCACGAGAACAGCAGGGCTTAGCCCGAGCACAAATCCCACAGGACTGCACAAGAGAACGCACATCCCGCGACAGAGATGGCCACCAAAAGGATCTAGCCACTAACTCTCTGGTACCAAAGATTCCTGGATGACCAGCCAACACCGAACAATGAACCTCAGAGATAACTTTATTCGTCCACCTATCAGGGACAAACAGTTTCTCCGCTGGGCAACGATCAGGTTTATTAGCCTGAAATTTTTGCAGCACCCGCCGCAAATCAGGGGAGATGGCAGACACAATTACTCCCTCTTTGAGGATACCCGCCGGCTCAGATAAACCCGGAGAGTCGGGCACAAAACTCCTAGACAGAGCATCCGCCTTCACATTTTTAGAGCCCGGAAGGTACGAAATCACAAAGTCAAAACGGGCAAAAAAACAGCGACCAACGAGCCTGTCTAGGATTCAACCGCTTGGCAGACTCGAGATAAGTCAAGTTCTTATGATCAGTCAAGACCACCACGCGATGCTTAGCTCCTTCAAGCCAATGACGCCACTCCTCGAATGCCAACTTCATGGCCAGCAACTCTCGATTGCCCACATCATAATTTCGCTCAGCAGGCGAAAACTTCCTGGAAAAGAAGGCGCATGGTTTCATCACCGAGCAATCAGAACTTCTCTGCGACAAAACAGCCCCTGCTCCAATCTCAGAAGCATCAACCTCGACCTGGAATGGAAGCGAAACATCTGGTTGACACAACACAGGGGCAGAAGAAAAATGACGCTTCAACTCTTGAAAAGCTTCCACAGCAGCAGAAGACCAATTGACCACATCAGCACCCTTCTTGGTCAAATCGGTCAATGGTTTAGCAATACTAGAAAAATTGCAGATGAATCGACGATAAAAATTAGCAAAGCCCAGGAACTTTTGCAGACTTTTCAGAGATGTCGGCTGAGTCCAATCATGGATGGCTTGGACCTTAACAGGGTCCATCTCGATAGTAGAAGGGGAAAAGATGAACCCCAAAAATGAAACCTTCTGAACACCAAAGAGACACTTTGACCCCTTCACAAACAAAGAATTAGCACGCAGGACCTGAAACACCGTTCTGACCTGCTTCACATGAGACTCCCAATCATCCGAGAAGATCAAAATGTCATCCAAGTACACAATCAGGAATTTATCCAGGTACTCTCGGAAGATGTCATGCATAAAGGACTGAAACACTGATGGAGCATTGGCAAGTCCGAATGGCATTACTAGATACTCAAAATGGCCCTCGGGCGTATTAAATGCAGTTTTCCATTCATCGCCTCGCTTAATACGCACAAGATTATACGCACCACGAAGATCTATCTTGGTGAACCAACTAGCCCCCTTAATCCGAGCAAACAAATCAGATAACAACGGCAAGGGGTACTGAAATTTAACCGTGATCTTATTTAGAAGGCGGTAATCTATACAAGGTCTCAGCGAACCATCCTTCTTGGCTACAAAAAAGAACCCTGCTCCTAATGGCGACGATGACAGGCGAATATGCCCCTTCTCCAAGGACTCCTTCACATAACTCCGCATAGCGGCGTGCTCAGGCACAGATATATTAAACAGTCGACCTTTTGGGAATTTACTACCAGGAATCAAATCGATAGCACAATCACAATCCCTATGCGGAGGTAGGGTATCGGACTTGGGCTCATCAAATACATCCCGGTAATCAGACAAGAACTCTGGAACCTCAGAAGGGGTGGATGACGAAATAGTCAGAAATGGGACATCACCATGTACCCCCTGACAACCCCAGCTGGACACAGACATGGATTTCCAATCTAATACTGGATTATGGACTTGTAGCCATGGCAACCCCAACACGACCACATCATGCAGATTATGCAACACCAGAAAGCGAATAACCTCCTGATGTGCAGGAGCCATGCACATGGTCAGCTGGGTCCAGTACTGAGGCTTATTCTTGGCCAAAGGCGTAGCATCGATTCCTCTCAATGGAATAGGACACTGCAAGGGCTCCAAGAAAAACCCACAACGCCTAGCATACTCCAAGTCCATCAAATTCAGGGCAGCGCCTGAATCCACAAATGCCATGACAGAATACGATGACAAAGAGCAGATCAAGGTAACGGACAGAAGAAATTTTGACTGTACCGTACCAATGGTGGCAGACCTAGCGAACCACTTAGGACAATCAGAGATAGCATAAGTGGAATCACCACAGTAGAAACACAGCCCATTCAGACGTCTGTGTTCTTGCCGTTCAACTCTGGTCAAAGTCCTATCGCACTGCATAGGCTCAGGTTTAAGCTCAGGTAATACCGCCAAATGGTGCACAGATTTACGCTCACGCAAGCATCGACCGATCTGAATGGCCAAAGACATAGACTCATTCAGACCAGCAGGCATAGGAAATCCCACCATGACATCCTTAAGGGCTTCAGAGAGACCCTTTCTGAAAATAGCTGTGAGCGCACCTTCATTCCATTGAGTGAGTACGGACCATTTTCTAAATTTCTGACAATATATCTCTATCTCATCCTGACCCTGACACAGAGCCAGCAAATTTTTCTCTGCCTGATCCACTGAATTAGGTTCATCGTACAGCAATCCGAGAGCCAGGAAAAACACATCGATATTACTTAATGCAGGATCTCCTGACGCAAGAGAAAATGCCCAGTCCTGAGGGTCGCCACGTAAAAAAGAAATAATGATCCTAACTTGTTGAACTGGGTCACCAGAGGAGCGAGGTTTCAAAGCCAGAAATAGTTTACAATTATTTTTGAAACTCAGAAATTTAGTTCTATCTCCAAAAAACAAATCAGGAATAGGAATTCTCGGTTCTAACATAGAATTTTGAACCACAAAGTCTTGAATATTTTGTACTCTTGCCGTGAGCTGATCCACACATGAAGACAGACCTTTAATGTCCATCGCTACACCTGTGTCCTGAACCACCCAAATGTCTAGGGGGAAAAAAAAGGCAAAACACAGTGCAGAGAAAAAAAATGGTCTCAGAACTTCTTTTTTCCCTCTATTGAGAATCATTAGTACTTTTGGCCTCCAGTACTGTTATGATAAGGTAATTCAGTACCACAATGGACATAGAGGTCAGAGCACATACAGTGACCTGACAATAACCCAAAAACATTGAACGAGCTCTGAGACGTGGGAACTCTGCTGACCGCAATCCCTAATCCTCTCCAACCACACTAGAGGCAGCCGTGGATTGCGCCTAACGCTCCCTATGCAACTCGGCACAGCCTGAGAAACTAGCTAGCCTGAAGATAGAAAATAAGCCTACCTTGCCTCAGAGAAATACCCCAAAGGAAAAGGCAGCCCCCACATATAATGACTGTGAGTTAAGATGAAAAGACAAACGTAGAGATGAAATAGATTTAGCAAAGTGAGGCCCGACTTTCTGAACAGAGCGAGGATAGGAAAGGTAACTTTGCGGTCAACGCAAAACCCTACAAAAACCACGCAAAGGGGGCAAAAAGACCCTCCATACCGAACTAACGGCACGGAGGTACACCCTCTGCGTCCCAGAGCTTCCAGCAAGCAGGAAAAACAAATAGACAAGCTGGACAGAAAAAAACAGCAAACAAAATAGCAAAGCGGAACTTAGCTATGCAGAGCAGCAGGCCACAGGAACGATCCAGGAGGAAACAGGTCCAATACTAGAACATTGACTGGAGGCCAGGATCAAAGCACTAGGTGGAGTTAAATAGAGCAGCACCTAACGACTTCACCACATCACCTGAGGAAGGAAACTCAGAAGCCGCAGTACCACTTTCCTCCACCAACGGAAGCTCACAGAGAGAATCAGCCGAAGTACCACTTGTGACCACAGGAGGGAGCTCTGCCACAGAATTCACAACAACTGGCATCACAATCTCCAACTTCAAACAAACTGAACATGAAGAGGACGTCCAGGATGAGCTACAGTCCTGGTTTCTTCTTCATATTAAGTTCATACGAAGGCGGAGACAGTGATGCCAGTGCTGGTTGGGTGCCTGCATCACATGTCACAACACCACAGCCTCGGGGGAGCGAGTGCCAACAGAGCGGGAACTGCGCTGCCACCAGAGGTGAGTATACGCTTTATTATTTTATCAAGGCTGAACATTTAGTTTAAGAAGGGGTTGTCCTAGTAGTGGACAACCCCTTTAAGTCATTTTGTGATGGCATGCCAAATGCAGACCACAGGTAGAGATCTGCTGTAAAGTTGATCTGTTGTGTCAGATTATTTGTTGTTGTGGTTGTTTGCTGTTGTTCAAAAGTAGTTAATCCAAATGTCAGATCAGATCTGCCTCTCATCAAATAAAGCTTAGATCGGGTCACAGATTATGTACAGATTGATTGTTGATTTGTTATTTTAAATGGTTTATCCAGTACTTTGACCATGTAAATGCAGTATTTCCCCAAGCAAATTAAAAAAAAAAAAAGATACCTCCATCACCGAGATTCATGTGACATAGTTATCCACACTAACATTGCAGCCAGTCCGCAGCACTGAAGTTCTGAACTCCCTCGGACATCCATGGTAAGCGTCCACTAAAGGGCTGCTGTGCTCAATGGCGTAACAGTCCCATGTGATTGTCTGCTGACCCAGCGTCAACATCGCTGGAAGGTGCTGGTACATAACCCAGAATTTAAGAAAGGATTGCCCAAGTAGAGCACAACCCCTTTGACTTATTTATTTCATCATTATTATTAGTATATATTAGTAACTTATTAACTAAAGCAATAACATTCAGGAACAAACCATGAACAACAGGTCATTCTAAAATCCTTAATATATGACCAGCTATGGAAAAAGATTTGCTCATCCCATATTTTATGGAGCTTTTGGGTGAATATGTTACTGACTTTGATGAAAGTTTGTTCAACATAGAATTGCAGGAACAAAATTATCAAAATATTATACACTTCAGTTTTTCGATGCAAAGATATGTCTTGCATTGGATGTTTTTTTCTATGTTGCATTTATCACAGAAAAGGTAATTTAGTGACATTACAGAAGTGTGTGTGCCTGTCTACATGACAAACAATCCTTATTAACATTACCTGCTGCTGTCATTGGCATTGTGTTTCCACGGTATAGAAAGGCTCAAACTCTTTTCCTTTGAAAACACATTGATAAGATTAAAATTTGGTTTAGATTTTTTGGTGGAGAGCTGAATTAAATGAGACTAGCCCTAGTTCTTTCAGCATGATATTAGCAGCAGAGAGCCAATAATGGCAATCATGCAACCTATTAGCTGTGATTATTGATTTAACCTTTGTAAATGTCAGTCTGCAGTGTGAAACAGTAAATCATTTATAAATTAATGTGTGTAGGAAAGAAACAATACATTGTCAAATCCAAATCACTGTAAATGAAATTCTTTAACTTTTCATTTTCTGATTATTTTATTTTTACGTACAGTTCTGATTATTTTATTTTTACGTACAGATCCTACTTACAGCATACATCTAACCAACTTCCAAGGGCTCATAAATCTATATGTGCAGCATCTGTGTCTGGTCTTTCTATTCAATGTGCAGCAGATTGCTCTGTAGATTTTTCCTGCCTCTTAATGCACCACTACAGGAGGGACTTTGTATTTCAGTGTTGGAGTGGTGCCACTAATGTAAGTTCCCTGACCCTAGTATTATACTTATTAGCTGCCGTCTTCAGCTGTTCCCAAAGTTGCTCCCGTCCCAATCCTCCATCTTGTGACCGCAGCTTCTGACTGACCGGAAGTCACAGATACAGGTCACAAACTCTCACAATGTAAGTCTATGAGAGCCTTGTTCTGGCCTCGTTCTAGCCCCCATAGACTTACATTGAGTTGTGACTTCTGGCTGGTCCAGCAAATACTGGAACAATCCATTAGGTCACAACCTGCAGAAGACAACCGGAGTGGTGCCGATAACAGAAGAAGATGGCACCACTACAACCAAAAAAATAAAAACAAAAATGCTGGAGTGGAGCTTAAATTCAGAGGCGGTGAAGATTGTGACATAGAGGCAGCTTTATTCCCTAGTCCCTAAGTTATCAGAGTCAAAACGAAAGAAAGTCAAAACCGCACCCTTTTCTTTATAGATTGAAGGTCTCAGCGGACATAAGGGCGCACGTCCAAAACCAGGGAGCCCATCCCGGACAGTACCAAGGCCACAAAGAACAAAAAGACAGTGCCACAATGGATGGTGAAAAAATAAGAGCTTACATTTATTCTGCCTCCTGTAGCGACGTTTCGGTCAACAGACCTTTATCAAACACAGTATTCAGCGTTCTAACCACCATTATATACACATAACCCCTCCCACTAATCAACATAGCACCAATAGGGTGTCAATACAAAAATGAAAAAAACACATAATAACCTTAACACACATACAAAAATATTAAAAACAGTCCCATAGAGTCATTACCACAAAGGCCCTTCACATACTAGGCAGTTAAATAGCTCTGATCGCTCTTATGAGTAAATCAGGTGCAGCTACTGGATCGAGAATGTGCTCAGGGTACATAAAATCCAAAATATTATACATATAGAAAGGGAAAACCATATATGCTGCTATAAATGTGGATCGATTATCAAGACAACCTACATATCCATATACAGATATACTACAAGTAATTTGTGTAATCAGTTCGTTCCACACAATAAATGTAAATGCAACATCAGACCCTACTGGAGCATAGCAGAGTAAATAATGAATGATCATTAGGTCAAGAAGAGTCTCATGGAGACATAAACTGACCATATCTGTAAACACATTTCCTACAGCTCCAGGGAACTGCAATGGGGGCGACTTGTGCGCCCTCATACGCAAATCTTTTCCTGGGGCTGTGGGAAAGAGAAGTGGTCCAAAATCTTGAGGGTACTGACGCCGTGGTCTCGTGGTCCAGATATATCGACGACATTTTGTTTATTTGGCAAGGTTCAGAAAATTCATTGAACTCTTTTCTCAATAGACTTAACGCAAATTCCTACAATAATCATTTGACGTGGCAATACAGCAGAGAAAGGGTGGAATTTTTGGACATCAGTGTTAACAAAGGCTTGGATGGATACCTTTCTACTGATGTCTATCGAAAGGTAACTGCAACTAATACTCTCCTGCACGCCTCTTCTTCCCACCACCTGCAGGTCTTTAAATCCATACCTACTAGTCAATTCCTGCGTATGAAACGCATATGCTCTGATGAAAGCGGGTTTGAAAACCAAGCAAAAATCCTTACGGCCAATTTAAAAAAAAGGGGGTACAACTACAAAGTTATAAGGGCAGGATACCGAAGAGCTAAATTTTCATCTAGGGAACAGTTACTATCTTGTTCCAATAGACAGACATCTAAAGATACACAAGCTGTGAGGCTCATAACAGGGTTTAATTCGCAATGGCAGGAGATCATGCAGGTTCTGCGCAGGCATTGGAATGTACTGAGAGCTGATGATGATTTGGCTAGCTGTATCTCAAAACACCCTTCTGTTACGTGGCGTAGATCTAAAAACTTGAAGGATATTTTAACTAAAAGCCATTATGTCGCTCCACAAACCCTACATTTTTCTAATTGGGTAGGCCCCAAGTGGGGATCATTCCAGTGTGGTGATTGTTCAGCCTGCAGATTTATGGATAGGGCATTCTCGTTCAATAATAGTGATAACAGCCGTAGTTTCACTATAACACATCATATAAATTGTAAAACGGAAAATGTCATTTATTTTGCATACTGCCCATGCGGGTTAATCTATATCGGCATGACCACCCGCCAACTGCGAGTAAGAATCCAAGAGCATGTGAGAGATATAAAAAATGGGGCATCAGTTGAGGAAATTGAATTGTTGAAGACCATTCCTAAACATTTCAGAAAATGCCACCATAGTAACTGTTATGACCTGGTGGTGAGGACAATAATGGACCTGGTGGTTAAGAGCACACCGAATGACCTGATAGTTACTAATAATACAGGACAAGCTCTGAGACGTGGGAACTCTGCTGACCGCAATACCTAATCCTATCACACACACTAGAAATAGCCGTGGATTGCTCCTAACGCTCCCTATGCAACTCGTCACAGCCTAAGGAACTAGCTAGCCCTAAAGATAGGAAAATAAAGCCTACCTTGCCTCAGAGAAATTCCCCAAAGGAACAGGCAGCCCCCCACATATAATGACTGTGAGTTAAGATGAAAATTACAAACACAGAGATGAAATAGATTTAGCAAAGTGAGGCCCGACTTACTGAACAGACAGAGGATAGGAAAGGTAACTTTGCGTTCAGCACAAAATACTACAAAAAGACCACGCAGAGGGCGCAAAAAGACCCTCCACACCAACTCACAGTGCGGAGGCGCTCCCTCTGCGTCCCAGAGCTTCCAGCAAGCAAGACAAAAATCAAAATAGCAAGCTGGACAGAAAAAATAGCAAACAGAGAAAAACAAGCAGGAACTTAGCTTCTGCTGGGAAGACAGGTCACAAGAACGATCCAGGAGCGAACTAGACCAATACTGGAACATTGACAGGTGGCCTGGAGCAATGATCTAGGTGGAGTTCAATAGAGCAGCCAGCCAACGAATTAACCTCGTCACCTGTGGAAGGAACCTCAGAAGCCGCAGCCCCACTCACAACCACCAGAGGAAGCCCATGGACAGAACCAGCCGAAGTACCATTCATGACCACAGGAGGGAGCTTAACAACAGAATTCACAACAGTACCCCCCCCTTGAGGAGGGGTCACCGAACCCTCACCAGAGCCCCCAGGCCGACCAGGACGAGCCAAATGAAAGGCACGAACCAGATCGGCAGCATGAACATCAGAGGCAAAGACCCAGGAATTATCTTCCTGACCATAACCCTTCCACTTGACCAGGTACTGGAGTTTCCATCTCGAAATACGAGAATCCAAAATCTTCTCCACCACATACTCCAACTCCCCCTCAACCAACACCGGGGCAGGAGGATCAACGGATGGAACCACAGGCGCCACGTATCTCCGCAACAACGACCTATGGAATACATTATGGATGGCAAAAGAAGCTGGAAGGGTCAAACGAAATGACACAGGATTGAGAACCTCAGAAATCTTATACGGACCAATGAAACGAGGCTTAAACTTAGGAGAGGAAACCTTCATACGAACATAACGAGACGACAACCAAACCAAATCCTCAACACGAAGTCGGGGACCCACACAGCGCCAAATCTGCTCAGATTTGAGTCCAAATCTGCTGCAACCTATCCACCACAGTATCTACACCAGGAGAGTCCGAAGACTCAACCTGCCCTGAAGAGAAACGAGGATGGAAACCAGAATTGCAGAAAAACAGCGAAACCAAAGTAGCCGAGCTGGCCCGATTATTAAGGGCGAACTCAGCCAAAGGCAAAAAGGACACCCAATCATCCTGATCAGCAGAAACAAAGCATCTCAGATATGTTTCCAAAGTCTGATTAGTACGTTCGGTTTGGCCATTTGTCTGAGGATGGAAAGCAGAGGAAAAAGACAAATCAATGCCCATCCTAGCACAAAAGGATCGCCAAAACCTCGAAACTAACTGGGAACCTCTGTCCGAAACGATGTTCTCCGGAATGCCATGTAAACGAACCACATGCTGGAAAAACAACGGCACCAAATCAGAGGAGGAAGGCAATTTAGACAAGGGCACCAAATGGACCATCTTAGAGAAGCGATCACAAACCACCCAAATGACCGACATCTTTTGAGAGACAGGGAGATCCGAAATAAAATCCATAGAAATATGCGTCCAGGGCCTCTTCGGGACCGGCAAGGGCAAAAGCAACCCACTGGCACGAAAACAGCAGGGCTTAGCCCGAGCACAAGTCCCACAGGACTGCACAAAAGAACGCACATCCCGCGACAAAGACGGCCACCAAAAGGATCTAGCCACCAAATCTCTGGTACCAAAGATTCCAGGATGACCAGCCAACACCGAACAATGAACCTCAGAGATAACTCTACTAGTCCATTTATCAGGGACAAACAGTTTCTCCGCTGGGCAACGGTCAGGTCTATCAGCCTGAAATTTTTGCAGCACCCGCCGCAAATCAGGGGAGATGGCAGACAAAATTACCCCCTCTTTGAGAATACCCGCCGGCTCAGGAACACCCGGAGAGTCGGGCACAAAACTCCTTGACAGGGCATCAGCCTTCACATTCTTAGAGCCCGGAAGGTACGAAACCACAAAATCAAAACGGGAGAAAAATAGCGACCAACGAGCCTGTCTAGGATTCAACCGTTTGGCAGACTCGAGATAAGTCAAATTCTTGTGATCCGTCAAGACCACCACGCGATGCTTGGCTCCTTCAAGCCAATGACGTCACTCCTCGAATGCCCACTTCATGGCCAACAACTCTCGATTGCCAACATCATAATTGCGCTCAGCAGGCGAAAACTTTCTAGAAAAGAAGGCACATGGTTTCATCACCGAGCCATCAGAACTACTATGCAACAAAACAGCTCCTGCTCCAATCTCAGAAGCATCAACCTCAACCTGAAACGGGAGCGAAACATCTGGCTGGCACAACACAGGGGCAGAAGAAAAACGACGCTTCAACTCCTGAAAAGTTTCCACAGCCGCAGAAGACCAATTGACCACATCAGAACCCTTCTTGGTCAAATCAGTCAATGGTTTAGCAACACTAGAAAAATTACTGATGAAGCGACGATAAAAATTAGCAAAGCCCAGGAACTTTTGCAGACTCTTCACAGATGTCGGCTGAGTCCAATCATAAATGGCCTGGACTTTAACAGGGTCCATTTCGATAGTAGAAGGGGAAAAAATGAAACCCAAAAATGAAACCTTCTGAACTCCAAAGAGACACTTAGACCCCTTCACAAACAAAGAATTAGCACCAAGGACCTGGAACACCATTCTGACCTGCTTCACGTGAGACTCCCAATCATCCGAGAAGACCAAAATATCATCCAAATATACAATCAGGAATTTATCCAGGTACTCTCGGAAGATGTCATGCATAAAGGACTGAAATACTGATGGAGCATTGGAAAGCCTGAATGGCATAACCAGGTACTCAAAATGGCCCTCGGGCGTATTAAATGCTGTTTTCCATTCATCGCCCTGTTTAATACGCACAAGATTATACGCACCACGAAGATCTATCTTGGTGAACCAACTAGCCCCCTTAATCCGAGCAAATAAATCAGACAGCAGCGGCAAAGGGTACTGAAATTTGACTGTGATCTTATTAAGAAGGCAGTAATCAATACAAGGTATCAAAGAACCATCCTTCTTGGCCACAAAAAAGAACCCTGCTCCCAATGGTGACGACGACGGGCGAATATGACCCTTCTCCAAGGATTCCTTTATATAACTCCGCATAGCGGCGTGTTCTGGCACAGATAAATTGAACAGTCGGCCCTTAGGAAACTTACTACCAGGAATCAAATTGATAGCACAATCGCAATCCCTATGAGGAGGTAGGGCACTGGATTTGGGCTCATCAAATACATCCCGGTAATCCGACAAAAACTCCGGGACTTCAGAAGGGGTGGATGACGAAATAGACAAAAATGGAACATCACCATGTACCCCCTGACAACCCCAGCTGGACACAGACATAGATTTCCAATCCAATACTGGATTATGGACCTGTAGCCATGGCAACCCCAAAACGACCACATCATGCAGATTATGCAACACCAAAAAGCGAATATCCTCCTGATGTGCAGGAGCCATGCACATGGTCAATTGGGTCCAGTACTGGGGCTTATTCTTGGCCAAAGGCGTAGCATCAATTCCTCTCAATGGAATAGGATACTGCAAGGGCTCCAAGAAAAAACCACAGCGCCTAGCAAACTCCAAGTCCATCAAATTCAAGGCAGCGCCTGAATCCACAAATGCCATAACAGAATAGGATGACAAAGAGCAAATCAGAGTAACGGACAAAAGAAATTTCGACTGTACCGTACCAATGGTGGCAGACCTAGCGAAACGCTTAGTGCGCTTAGGACAATCGGAGATAGCATGAGTGGAATCACCACAGTAAAAACACAGCCCATTCCGACGTCTGTGTTCTTGCCGTTCAGCTCTGGTCAAAGTCCTATCACATTGCATAGGCTCAGGTCTATGCTCAGATAATACTGCCAAATGGTGCACAACTTTACGCTCACGCAAGCGTCGATCGATCTGAATGGCCAAAGACATAGACTCATTCAGACCAGCAGGCATGGGAAATCCCACCATGACATCCTTAAGGGCTTCAGAGAGACCCTTTCTGAAAATTGCTGCCAGCGCACATTCATTCCACTGAGTGAGTACAGACCACTTCCTAAACTTCTGACAATATATCTCTACCTCATCCTGACCCTGACACAGAGCCAGCAAGATTTTCTCTGCCTGATCCACTGAATTTGGTTCATCATAAAGCAATCCAAGCGCCAGAAAAAACGCATCAACATCACCCAATGCCGGATCTCCTGGCGTAAGGGAAAATGCCCAGTCTTGAGGGTCGCCACGTAACAAAGAAATAATGATTTTCACTTGTTGAACAGGGTCACCTGAGGAGCGAGGTTTCAAAGCAAGAAACAATTTACAATTATTTCTGAAATTCAGAAACTTAGATCTATCCCCAAAAAACAAATCAGGAATTGGAATCCTAGGCTCTAACATCGGATTCTGAACCACAAAATCTTGAATGTTTTGTACCCTTGCAGTGAGATTATCCATCCAAGAGGACAGACCTTGAATGTCCATATCTACACCTGTATCCTGAACCACCCAGAGGTAAAGGGGAAAAGAGAGACAAAACACACTGCAAAGAAAAAAAAATGGTCTCTGAACTTCTCTTATCCCTCTTTTGAGATGCATTAATACTTTGGGCCACCTGTACTGTTATGACCTGGTGGTGAGGACAATAATGGACCTGGTGGTTAAGAGCACACGGAATGACCTGATAGTTACTAATAATACAGGACAAGCTCTGAGACGTGGGAACTCTGCTGACCGCAATCCCTAATCCTATCACACACACTAGAAATAGCCGTGGATTGCTCCTAACGCTCCCTATGCAACTCGTCACAGCCTAAGGAACTAGCTAGCCCTAAAGATAGAAAAATAAAGCCTACCTTGCCTCAGAGAAATTCCCCAAAGGAACAGGCAGCCCCCCACATATAATGACTGTGAGTTAAGATGAAAATTACAAACACAGAGATGAAATAGATTTAGCAAAGTGAGCCCCGACTTACTGAACAGACAGAGGATAGGAAAGGTAACTTTGCGGTCAGCACAAAAAACTACAAAAAGACCACGCAGAGGGCGCAAAAAGACCCTCCGCACCGACTCACGGTGCGGAGGCGCTCTCTCTGCGTCCCAGAGCTTCCAGCAAGCAAGACAAAAATCAAAATAGCAAGCTGGACAGAAAAAATAGCAAACAGAGAAAAACAAGCAGGAACTTAGCTTGTGCTGGGAAGACAGGTCACAAGAACGATCCAGGAGCGAACTAGACCAATACTGGAACATTGACAGGTGGCTGGAGCAATGATCTAGGTGGAGTTAAATAGAGCAGCCAGCCAACGAATTAACCTCGTCACCTGTGGAAGGAACCTCAGAAGCCGCAGCCCCACTCACAACCACCAGAGGAAGCCCATGGACAGAACCAGCCGAAGTACCATTCATGACCACAGGAGGGAGCTTAGCAACAGAATTCACAACAAGTAACCCAAATTTGCTTAGGGTTAAAAGAATTGATCGGGTACAGCTAGGTATTAGAGGTGGAAACTATAAAAAGGAATTACTCAAAAGAGAAAGTAAATGGATGGTTGTCTTGGACACGATTGCCCCTAAGGGGTTAAATGAATATGTAAGCTTCAAACCCTTCTTATAGTAGCGCTAATTTTATTATTTTGTGTGATATCGTTGTTTTTATTTTTATTTTTTTTATCTTTTTTGTTTATTTTCCTCATATATAGCCTTCTCTAACTGCTGTTGGGGTCTTCTCATTCTAGAGCTCTAGTTACCTTTGGTAATGATCCAATTCCTTTGATATCAGTTGGGTGACCCCGGATATTTGTTTACATCTTTACAAGCACTTTATCCAACAACGCACGATGAATATGAAGATACTATATGCGTCTATGTTGCACAGCTGTGTTGTTGTTATTTATATATTAATTCTTAACAGTCCCTATGACACTTTATGCACTTTATTCTAGTATTTTCACTTATTGTTATGTAGCAATTTGTTATATTATATTTGTATACATTATAATTATTTATATTTATTGTGTATATTTACTTGTTTATTGAAGTATTTATTAGAGTCTGTATAGATATTTTTATATGTTTTTGTATGTATCACGTGTAGCACTTGGCACTTTGATTTATCATATTGTATATATGTATGTATTTATTTATTAATTTATTTAAATACGTTGTATGATCTATGTATGTTATTTTATTATAAATTTATTTATTATATATAGGGTCTGTTTTGATATATCTTATACTGTGTGTATATATGTTTATAATTCTACTGGCTGTTTATTATATAGTTGTGCAATATATACTATTATATATTTTGGACATGGAGTATAGTTATCTATTATATATATGTAGTTTTTGTATCGTTACACTTTGTAATAGGTATGATTGGTCTTTGTATTGTACCTACCACTGTTAGAACTCTAATGCCATTTAATATATACAGTGGTTATGGTGCACGATAATTAGGTTGTTACTTGTAGTTTGGTTGTATTTATGGCCATATTTCTAGTGGCCGTTTAACATATGGCTACTTACTTGTTATATATACTTACTTGAGAATTTAGTATTAGTATTGTTTTAAAAATTTTTGTGGCCGTCATATGCCTTATATATATTATGGCTTAGAATCCAAAGGTTATTCATTTGGTGTATCTATGTGCGGTTTAGTTGTGGCTGCGCGATCATTTATTATCTGCCGCCACATTTAAGTGTGAGTTAGGTGAGGACATTATGCAGCTATTTCTACGGCAATACGTGCGCATACCTGCGCATGCGCTGTGGTGCCATGTTGGGACGGTGCTCTATGTATGCGGCTCGTTGTCTAGGAGACGGGAGGGTCACGTGACTCTGCTACGTCACCGGATACCGGGTGCATTGAGCGACGCGGTCTCCATGGCGCTGCATCATGGAAGTTATGCGTCAACAAGCATGTTGCCAATTACTTCATCAGGTATGTGCTATATATGGGGGCTCAGGTCTGGCTACTTTACCTCCCGACGAAGCTGTAGCAGACAGCGAAACGCGCGTCGAGGTGCTTTGTGCACGTACTCCTCTGGCACCATGTCTATAGGTACGGTTCTATTATAGCGTCATTCACTGGGGCTGTTTCTTTCATTGAGGCTGGCCTTTTTTTGGGTCACCGAGTGTATAGTGTTATTTAGTTACAACCATACATGCAGCCCACTGTACCTTTGATATTTATGTTTGAGGTGGACAGCAAGTTAGGTTTATTATCTTGAGCGGTGGTTGGCTATTTATTGATATTATATCTGGACATATTTATATTACTCATGCTCTATAGGGAGACATTGTCAATGTTATTATATGCTGCTGTCCTCCTTTTTACCTACATGGTGACAGTTGGTGTTCCGAGCGCTCATTGGTCTATGCACTATCCCATCTGTCAAGTATCCATATTTTATGTATTTTTTTTGTATATGTGTTTTGTAATTGTCTCATTATAGGTACTATATTGATTAATAAAAGGTGTTGTTTATATATTTTTATACATTGGATCAGTGGTCCTTCTATGTCCTCTCATTGATTATAAACTGACCATATACCCGTCTCCCATACTGATATCTGCCCAGCCTCAAGCTGCTTAACATTCACAATCCGACACAGGCATATGCATTCTACAAATTAGAAGCTCCTGTTGGGTCTGTTGTAAACAACAAAACGACAAAAGACAATCAGTCACAGAGGGGATATAACAGATTTGTAGGTATATAGAAAAAACATCAGCTAAGCGGCACTTCCCACCTAAGTTACAAAGGGAAAAATAGATTCTATATGGGACAAGGTAAGTATATAATAGAAAGTTAAAAACAATACACTGATGAAGAGCTAAATTAGAACCACAGATTACTAGAGAAAATAATTCTGCTGATATTCAATATTCATCCCCTTTGGATAAAGGGTATCAAGTTCAAAAATCCATTTCAATTCCTTCTTCTTCAAAAGGGAGATACGATCAACCCCCCCGGAGGTCTCAAGGTTGGCACGTCATCTATTACTCTGAATCTCAACTGATTTATTGAATGACCCATACTCAGAAAATGTCTAGGCACGGGGAGTTCAGTCAGTCCAGTCCTAATGGTACTTTTATGTTTACTAATTCTCGCTTTGATCTCCATAGTGGTCTCTCCAACATAGAAGAGACCACAAGGGCAGCTCAGGACATAGACTACGAAACTACTCGTGCACGTAAACCTCCTACGTATCTCATAATTCTTCCCTGTACGTGGATGACAGAAAGAGGAACCATTAATCATGTTATTACAACAAGCACATCCCAAGCAAGGGAAATTACCCAAACTTGGGCGGCTAAAGGTAGTTTGCAAATCTTTTTTCGTACTTCCTATATCCGATACTACCAATTGGTCTTTCAGATTCCTATTCCGTCTATAGGAGAACAATGGAGGCTGTTGAAATTCCACAATATCAGTATGACCCCTACCCAAGAGTGGCCAATATCTACGTATAATATTAGAGACTTGCTTACTCATTCCATTATAGGTGGTAACAAATGGCATCCTTTTCTGGGATTGCACAGCCATCTTTAGGACCAAGAGTTCATCCCGACTTCTGCTCAAGGCACGTTCTCTAAATTTATCAAGTTCAACCTTTGGGTATCCCCTACAAAGAAACTTTCCCAATGGGAACGTCTAACTTGTAGAATGCTCGTGTCGGATGTTAGGAGTCGAGTTTCCTCTGCTGCACAGGGGGAATCTCGATCCGTCTCCGCTGCGGTCTCCCATTCTTCTCCAGCTGCAGTGGAGTCTGCTCAGCAGGGACGTCGATCCCAGCGTCTCGCTCAGTCTGACTCTGTGCGAAGAGTTACTGCTGCTTTTCCTGCTTCTGCCATTGAAGCCAGAGCTGGGCAGCGGCGAGTGGTCGTTTCTGGATCTTTCGTGAGTCAGTGCTCTATCCATCTCGAGCTTCTGGCCTCTCGTTTCCCTACAGAGTGGGCTAAGGTGGGATTTATAATGTCTCTTCTATCGGACAGTGCGTTGCAGTGGGCAACGCCGCTATGGGAGCGTAGCGATCATGTGGTGCAGAGTGCTCCGTTGTTTCTGAGCACTCTGAAACAGGTCTTTTTAGGACCTCGTGTCACCCATGATACGGCGCTCCAATTGCTGGCATTGACTCAGGGCTCGTCCTTGGTCAGTCATTTTGCCGTCCACTTCCGCACCTTAGCATCTGAGCTTGAGTGGTCGGATAAAGCCCTCATTCCAATATTTTGGAGGAGGCTGGCTGACCACGTTAAGGACGCCCTGGCCACTAGGGAGATTCCCGCCACACTGGAGGAATTAATAACTCTATACACTCGTATTGATCTCCGTTTTCACGAGCGGAGGTTAGAGCGAGCCCAGTGTAGGCAGAGGTTTCGGCTGGCTCCCACCTTCGCCAAACCTTTGGAATCTCCAGACCAGGCTCCTGAGCCCCATGAGCCTGTGGTAGTGTCACCAGCGGGATCTAAGTCCCGGACCGCTCGTGCACTCCAGATTTGTCATCTTTGCCAACAGTCAGGACATCTTGCCTCCAGATGTCTCCAGCGGTCGAGGAAACGTCAGCGTCTAGTGGTAGTTGGTGGAGGTGCACTAGACACGGCGACGTTTGCCTCCAAATTGTCCTTTAAGGGGACAATAACATTGGGCTCATCCTCTCATTCGGTAGAACTCTGCGTGGATTCTGGGGCGGAGGGCAATTATATGTCTTCTGCCTTCGCCCAACGTCACGCAATTCCTCTGGTCATGCTATCTCAACCAGTAACGGTACGAGTGGTGAATGGGTCGACACTGCCCGCACAGATTACACATCAAACTATCCCTTTTACTCTGTCCATGTCACCATCTCATCAGGAGATTATATCTCTACTCGTCATTCCTGAGGGAATTAATGAGGTTCTCTTGGGGATACCTTGGTTACGGTACCACTCTCCTCACATCGAGTGGTCCTCAGGCAGAATTCTGGGATGGGGTGAATCTTGTGGGAACAGGTGTCATTGAGAGTGCGTTCAGGTTGCTACTACAGAGGTACCCGCAGATCTTTCCTCTCTCCCCAAGCAATATTGGTCTTATGCAGACGTGTTCTCCAAAAAGGCAGCGGAGACTCTTCCGCCCCATCGCCCCTATGAGTGTCCTATTGATCTCTTGCCTGGTGCTGAGCCTCCCCGGGGTCGAGTCTATCCATTATCTCTCCCGGAAACGGAGGCAATGTCTCAGTACATTCAAGAGAATCTGGCAAGAGGGTTCATCAGGAAGTCAGTGTCACCTGCTGGGGCCGGGTTCTTTTTCGTGCAGAAGAAGAATGGAGAACTACGTCCATGCATAGACTACAGGGGTCTTAATGCTATCACAGTTAAGAACAAGTACCCTTTGCCTTTGATATCTGAGCTTTTCGATAGGCTTCGGGGAGCTAGAGTGTTTACTAAACTAGATCTGCGGGGTGCCTATAACCTGATTCGCATCCGTGAGGGGGACGAATGGAAAACGGCATTTAACACCAGAGATGGGCACTATGAGTATCTGGTGATGCCCTTCGGGCTCTGTAATGCACCTGCCGTTTTCCAAGACTTTGTCAACGACATCTTCCGGGATATGCTTTCCACCTCGGTTGTAGTCTATCTGGATGATATCCTCATCTTTTCTCCAGATATTGACTCCCACCGGAGAGATGTTGGCAGAGTCTTCGACCTCCTACGGGCAAACTCTCTTTATGCGAAGTTGGAGAAGTGTGTGTTTGAGCAGGAGTCCTTACCTTTCCTGGGCTATATCATCTCCGCCCAGGGATTGGCTATGGATCCTGCCAAACTACAGGCTGTGATGGACTGGCAAGAGCCCCATTCTCTTAAAGCGGTGCAGCGCTTTATGGGGTTCATAAACTATTACCGCCAGTTCATTCCCCACTTCTCAACTCTGGTAGCTCCCTTGGTGGCCCTCACGAAGAAGGGAGCGAATCCCAAATTGTGGTCGGAAGAGGTCTCCAAGGCCTTCACTTCTATTAAGTCCCACTTTGCTAGCGCTCCCATCTTACATCGTCCCGATGTGGATAAGCCATTCCTAATGGAGGTGGATGCCTCGTCCGTTGGTGCTGGAGCAGTCCTCTATCAAAAGGATGCTCAAGGTCGGAAGCATCCATGCTTCTTCTTCTCTAAGACCTTCACGCCAGCGGAGAGAAACTACTCCATCGGGGACAGGGAGTTGCTAGCAATGAAGTTGGCCTTTTCGGAGTGGAGACACCTTCTGGAAGGTGCGCGGTTTCCCTTCCAAGTTTACACGGACAACAAAAATTTGGTCTATTTGCAAACAGCCCAGCGGCTAAATTCTCGCCAGGCCAGATGGTCCCTGTTCTTCTCCCGGTTCCACTTTTCCCTTCATTATCTCGCCGGGGAGAAGAATATCCGTGCTGACGCTCTCTCTCGCTCCCTTATGTCAACTGAAGAGGAGGAAGAGGAGCCTCGGCTTATTGTCCCTTCCGAGAGCCTGAGAACCGTAGCGCCGGTTTCGCTAGAGTCTGTGCCTCCGGGCAATACTTTTGTGCCCATTAATTTGCGACCGGAGGTTCTCTCTTGGGCTCATTCGTCCAGGGTGGGTGGTGTTGTGAATTCTGTGGCCAAGCTCCCTCCTTTGGTCGAGAGTGGTACTTCGGCTGGTTCTGTCTATGAGCTTCCTTTGGTGGATGAGAGTGGTACTGCGGCTTCTGAGTTTCCTTCCTCAGGTGATGAGGTTAAGTCGTTAGGTGCTGCTCTATTTAACTCCACCTGGTGCTTTGATCCTGGCCTCCAGTCAATGTTCTAGTATTGGTCTTGCTTCCTCCTGGATCGTTCCTGTGGCCTGTCTATCCTGCATAAGCTAAGTTCTGCTTGTGTTACCTTTGTTTGCTATATTTTCTGTCCAGCTTGCTATATTGGTTTTCTTGCTTGCTGGAAGCTCTGAGACGCAGAGGAAGCACCTCCGTACCGTTAGTCGGTGCGGAGGGTCTTTTTGCCCCTCTGCGTGGTTGTTTGTAGGTTTTTGTGTTGACCGCAAAGCTATCTTTCCTATCCTCGGTCTATTCAGTAAGTCGGGCCTCACTTTGCTAAATCTATTTCATCTCTGTGTTTGTATTTTCATCTTTACTCACAGTCATTATATGTGGGGGGCTGCCTTTTCCTTTGGGGAATTTCTCTGAGGCAAGGTAGGCTTATTTTTCTTTCTTCAGGGCTAGTTAGTTTCTCAGGCTGTGCCGAGTTGCATAGGGAGCGTTAGGCGCAATCCACGGCTACCTCTAGTGTGGTGTGATAGGATTAGGGATTGCGGTCAGCAGAGTTCCCACGTCTCAGAGCTCGTCCTATGTTTTTGGTAATTGTCAGGTCACTTTGTGTGCTCTGAACTTCAAGGTCCATTGTGGTTCTGAATTACCTGTTCATAACAGTACTGGAGGCCCAAAGTACTAATGCTTCTCAATAGAGGGAAAAGAGAAGTTCTGAGACCATTTTTTTTTCTTTGCACTGTGTTCTGTCTTTCTTTGCCCCTTTACATCAGGGTGGTTCAGAACACAGGTGTGGACATGGACATTCAGGGTCTGTCCTCTTTGATGGATAATCTCGCTATAAATGTACAGAACATTCAAGATTTAGTGGTTCAGAATCCTATGTTAGAACCTAAATTTCCTATTCCTGAGTTGTTTTCTGGAGATAGAGCTAAGTTTTTGAATTTTAAAAATAATTGTAAACTATTTCTGGCTTTGAAACCCCGCTCCTCTGGTGACCCAGTTCAACAAGTTAGGATCATTATTTCTTTATTACGTGGCGACCCTCAAGACTGGGCATTTTCCCTTGCGCCAGGAGATCCTGCATTATGTAATATTGATGCGTTTTTTCTGGCGCTCGGATTGCTGTACGACGAACCTAATTCAGTGGATCAGGCAGAGAAAAATTTGCTGGCTCTGTGTCAGGGTCAGGATGAGATAGAGATTTATTGTCAGAAGTTTAGAAAGTGGTCCGTGCTCACTCAATGGAATGAATGTGCGCTGGCAGCTATTTTCAGAAAGGGTCTCTCTGAAGCCCTTAAGGATGTCATGGTGGGATTTCCTATGCCTGCTGGTCTGAATGAGTCTATGTCTTTGGCCATTCAGATCGGTCGACGCTTGCAAGAGCGTAAATCTGTGCACCATTTGGCGGTATTATCTGAGCGTAAACCTGAGCCTATGCAGTGCGATAGGATTTTGACCAGAACTGAAAGGCAAGAACACAGATGTCAGAATGGGCTGTGTTTCTACTGTGGTGATTCCACTCATGCTATCTCCGATTGTCCTAAGCGCACTAAGCGGTTCGCTAGGTCCGCCACCATTGGTACGGTACAGTCGAAATTTCTTTTGTCCGTTACTTTGATCTGCTCTTTGTCTTCCTATTCTGTCATGGCATTTGTGGATTCAGGCGCTGCCCTGAATTTGATGGACTTGGAGTTTGCTAGGCGCTGTAGGTTTGTCTTGGAGCCCTTGCAGTGTCCTATTCCATTGAGAGGAATTGATGCTACGCGGCCAAGAATAAGCCTCAGTATTGGACCCAACTGACCATGTGCATGGCTCCTGCGCACCAGGAGGATATTCGCTTTCTGGTGTTGCATAATCTGCATGATGTGGTCGTGTTGGGGTTGCCATGGCTACAAGTCCATAACCCAGTATTAGATTGGAAATCAAAGTCTGTGTCCAGCTGGGGTTGTCAGGGGGTACATGGTGATGTTCCATTTCTGTCTATCTCATCATCCACCCCTTCTGAGGTCCCAGAGTTCTTGTCTGATTACCGGGATGTATTCGATGAGCCCAAGTCCAATGCCCTACCTCCGCATAGGGATTGTGATTGTGCTATCGATTTGATTCCTGGTAGTAAGTTTCCTATGGGTCGACTGTTTAATTTATCTGTACCTGAGCACGCCGCTATGCGGAGTTACGTGAAGGAGTCTTTGGAGAAGGGTCATATTCGCCCGTCATCGTCGCCATTGGGAGCGGGGTTCTTTTTTGTGGCCAAGAAGGATGGTTCGCTGAGACCTTGTATTGATTACCGCCTTCTAAATAAAATTACGGTCAAATTTCAGTACCCCTTGCCACTGCTGTCTGATTTGTTTGCTCGGATTAAGGGGGCTAGTTGGTTCACCAAGATAGATCTTCGTGGTGCATATAATCTTGTGCGTATTAAATGGGGCGATGAATGGAAAACAGCATTTAATACGCCCGAAGGCCATTTTGAGTACCTGGTTATGCCATTCGGGCTTTCTAATGCTCCATCAGTGTTTCAGTCCTTTATGCATGACATCTTCCGAGAGTACCTGGATAAATTCCTGATTGTATACTTGGATGATATTTTGGTCTTCTCGGATGATTGGGAATCTCATGTGAAGCAGGTCAGAATGGTGTTCCAGGTCCTGCGTGCTAATTCTTTGTTTGTGAAGGGGTCAAAGTGTCTCTTTGGTGTTCAGAAGGTTTCATTTTTGGGGTTCATTTTTTCTCCTTCTACTATCGAGATGGACCCTGTTAAAGTTCAGGCCATTTATGATTGGACTCAGCCAACATCTCTGAAGAGTCTGCAGAAGTTCCTGGGCTTTGCTAATTTTTATCGTCGCTGCATCGCTAATTTTTCTAGTATTGCTAAACCGTTGACTGATTTAACCAAGAAGGGTGCTGATGTGGTCAATTGGTCTTCTGCTGCTGTGGAAGCTTTTCAGGAGTTGAAGTGTCGTTTTTCTTCTGCCCCTGTGTTGTGCCAACCAGATGTTTCGCTTCCGTTCCAGGTCGAGGTTGATGCTTCCGAAATTGGAGCAGGGGCTGTTTTGTCGCAGAGAAGTTCTGATTGCTCGGTGATGAAACCATGCGCCTTCTTTTCCAGGACATTTTCGCCTGCTGAGCGAAATTATGATGTTGGCAATCGAGAGTTGCTAGCCATGAAGTGGGCATTCGAGGAGTGGCGTCATTGGCTTGAAGGAGCTAAGCATCGCGTGGTGGTCTTGACTGATCACAAAAACTTGACTTATCTCGAGTCTGCCAAACGGTTGAATCCTAGACAGGCTCGTTGGTCGCTGTTTTTCTCCCGTTTTGACTTTGTGGTTTCGTACCTTCCGGGCTCTAAAAATGTGAAGGCGGATGCTCTGTCTAGGAGTTTTGTGCCCGATTCTCCGGGTTTGCCTGAGCCGGCGGGTATTCTCAAAGAGGGGGTAATTTTGTCTGCCATCTCCCCTGATTTGCGGCGGGTGCTGCAATATTTCAGGCTAATAGACCTGACCGTTGCCCAGCGGAGAAACTGTTTGTCCCTGATAGGTGGACGAATAAAGTTATCTCTGAGGTTCATTGTTCGGTGTTGGCTGGTCATCCTGGAATCTTTGGTACCAGAGATTTGGTGGCTAGATCCTTTTGGTGGCCGTCTCTGTCGCGGGATGTGCGTTCTTTTGTGCAGTCCTGTGGGATTTGTGCTCGGGCTAAGCCCTGCTGTTCTCGTGCCAGTGGGTTGCTTTTGCCCTTGCCGGTCCCGAAGAGGCCTTGGACACATTTCTCTATGGATTTTATTTCGGATCTCCCCGTCTCTCAAAGAATGTCGGTCATTTGGGTGGTTTGTGATCGCTTCTCTAAGATGGTCCATTTGGTGCCCTTGTCTAAATTGCCTTCCTCCTCTGATTTGGTGCCATTGTTCTTCCAGCATGTGGTTCGTTTACATGGCATTCCAGAGAATATCGTTTCTGACAGAGGTTACCAGTTTGTTTCGAGGTTTTGGCGAGCCTTTTGTGCTAGGATGGGCATTGATTTGTCTTTTTCCTCGGCTTTCCATCCTCAGACAAATGGCCAGACTGAACGAACCAATCAGACCTTGGAAACATATCTGAGATGTTTTGTTTCTGCTGATCAGGATGATTGGGTGTCCTTTGTGCCTTTGGCTGAGTTCGCCCTTAATAATCGGTCCATCTCGGCTACTTTGGTTTCGCCGTTTTTCTGCAATTCTGGGTTCCACCCTCGTTTCTCTTCAGGGCAGGTTGAGTCTTCGGACTGTCCTGGTCTGGATACTGTGGTGGATAGGTTGCAGCAGATTTGGACTCATGTAGTGGACAATTTGATTTTGTCCCAGGAGAAGGCTCAACGTTTCGCTAACCGCAGGCGCTGTGTGGGTCCCCGACTTCGTGTTGGGGATTTGGTTTGGTTGTCATCTCGTTATATTCCTATGAAGGTTTCCTCTCCTAAATTTAAGCCTCGTTTCATTGGTCCATATAGGATTTCTGAGGTTCTTAATCCTGTGTCTTTTCGTTTGACTCTTCCAGCTTCTTTTTCCATCCATAACGTGTTCCATAGGTCGTTGTTGCGGAGATACGTGGCACCTGTGGTTCCATCTATTGATCCTCCTGCTCCGGTTTTGGTTGAAGGGGAATTGGAGTACATAGTGGAGAAGATTTTGGATTCTCGTGTTTCGAGACGGAAACTCCAGTATCTGGTTAAGTGTAAAGGTTATGGTCAAGAAGATAATTCCTGGGTCTTTGCCTCTGATGTCCATGCTGCCGATCTGGTTCGTGCCTTTCATGTGGCTCATCCTGGTCGGCCTGGGGGCTCTGGTGAGGGTTCGGTGACCCCTCCTCAAGGGGGCTGTACTGTTGTGAATTCTGTGGCCAAGCTCCCTCCTTTGGTCGAGAGTGGTACTTCGGCTGGTTCTGTCTATGAGCTTCCTTTGGTGGATGAGAGTGGTACTGCGGCTTCTGAGTTTCCTTCCTCAGGTGATGAGGTTAAGTCGTTAGGTGCTGCTCTATTTAACTCCACCTGGTGCTTTGATCCTGGCCTCCAGTCAATGTTCTAGTATTGGTCTTGCTTCCTCCTGGATCGTTCCTGTGGCCTGTCTATCCTGCATAAGCTAAGTTCTGCTTGTGTTACCTTTGTTTGCTATATTTTCTGTCCAGCTTGCTATATTGGTTTTCTTGCTTGCTGGAAGCTCTGAGACGCAGAGGAAGCACCTCCGTACCGTTAGTCGGTGCGGAGGGTCTTTTTGCCCCTCTGCGTGGTTGTTTGTAGGTTTTTGTGTTGACCGCAAAGCTATCTTTCCTATCCTCGGTCTATTCAGTAAGTCGGGCATCACTTTGCTAAATCTATTTCATCTCTGTGCTTGTATTTTCATCTTTACTCACAGTCATTATATGTGGGGGGCTGCCTTTTGCTTTGGGGAATTTCTCTGAGGCAAGGTAGGCTTATTTTTCTTTCTTCAGGGCTAGTTAGTTTCTCAGGCTGTGCCGAGTTGCATAGGGAGCGTTAGGCGCAATCCACGGCTACCTCTAGTGTGGTGTGATAGGATTAGGGATTGCGGTCAGCAGAGTTCCCACGTCTCAGAGCTCGTCCTATGTTTTTGGTAATTGTCAGGTCACTTTGTGTGCTCTGAACTTCAAGGTCCATTGTGGTTCTGAATTACCTGTTCATAACAGGGTGGATACTTTGGGACAAAGAGGACATCTGAGGTACTGGCGAGGACGTACTGGTGGCCGCATATGGTCCGGGATGTCAGGGATTATATTCTGGCGTGTGTCTCCTGCGCCAAAAATAAATCTCCGTGTCAAAGGCCAGCTGGGTTGCTCTATCCCTTGCCGGTGGCAGATAGGCCCTGGGAGATGGTCGGGATGGACTTTGTCGTGGGTTTACCCAAGTCTCGCAGCTGTACCATCATTTGGGTCATCACCGATCATTTCTCAAAAATGGTGCATTTGGTGCCGCTACCACGGTTACCTTCTGCATGGGCCTTGGCAGCGTTGTTCATTAAACACATCTTCCGCCTACATGGTATGCCTGACAAAATTGTCAGTGACCGAGGTCCCCAGTTTGCGTCTCGGTTTTGGAGAGAGCTTTGTCGTCTTCTCAGTATAGAGTTGAATCTCTCTTCCGCTTACCATCCAGAGACGAATGGGTTGGTAGAGAGGGCCAACCAGACCTTCATCACATACCTGCGACATTTTGTTTCAGCCAGGCAGGATGACTGGGCATCCTTGCTATCATGGGCAGAGTTTGCACTGAACAACGCCGTAGCCGACTCCACTGGACAAACCCCATTCCTCCTCAACTATGGTCAGCATCCACGGGTACCTGTGCCTATGCCCGTGTCTTCCGCCGACTCCAGGGTGGCAGACTGGGCTGTGGAGGCACGGGATATTTGGGACCGCACTCAGGATGCCATTCGGGCCTCTAAGGAGAGAATGAGGTCCTCCGCCGATGCTCATCGGCGCCCCCCTCCGACCTTTGCTCCTGGCGACTTGGTGTGGCTCTCCGCCCATAACATCAGGCTGCGAGTTGAGTCCACTAAATTTGCTCCTCGCTACTTGGGTCCGTTCAAGGTCCTCGAGCAGGTTAATCCTGTGGTCTATCGTTTGGCCCTTCCGCCACGCCTGGGTATCACCGACACCTTTCATGTGTCCCTCTTGAAACCCGTGTATATGTCCCGGTTTTCCGAGTCATCTGCTGGGACATCGGGTTCGTCTACGGACGATTATGAGGTGAACGCTATTTTGGGGTGCAAGGTGGTACGTGGCAAAAAATTTCATTTGGTGGACTGGAAGGGTTATGGCCCCGAGGACAGGTCCTGGGAGCCTGTTGAGCACATTCGGGCCCCGCAGCTCATTGCTGCCTTCGAACGTAGCGAGGCCCAAGGAGGGGGGGTAATGTTAGGAGTCGAGTTTCCTCTGCTGCACAGGGGGAATCTCGATCCGTCTCCGCTGCGGTCTCCCATTCTTCTCCAGCTGCAGTGGAGTCTGCTCAGCAGGGACGTCGATCCCAGCGTCTCGCTCAGTCTGACTCTGTGCGAAGAGTTACTGCTGCTTTTCCTGCTTCTGCCATTGAAGCCAGTGCTGGGCAGCGGCGAGTGGACGTTTCTGGATCTAAGTCCTGCTTTTCTCTGTCTGAGCATGCCCAGGGCAGGATCTCCCGTTGGAGATCGAGGGTCACATGCTCAGGTATTGCAGCACATCCCATTGGTCCTCCTGGAAGGTCCTGAAAGGGCAAAACTTCGGTAGCAGCTTCCTGTGCTGCAACTATATAAGCTGCGCATGACCGCACGGCCATGCGCTAGTATTGTCTTGTAATTATGTGTGTGTGTTGTGAGTGAAAGTCGCTCTTTAAATAACCCTCCCTATTGAATGACTGTTCGCAGAAGGTGTATGTTTGCTATCTAGCGCCCGACTTATCCAACAGCATGTAACACACATTACAGCTACCAGTTGCTGTGTCCGCCAGTACGGCGCCGTGCGCTTGCTCTGCGCTTTCCTGACCCAAGCCTGGGTGGTTAGTGGCGTCCGTCAGTGCGGCACCGCACGCACTCTTGTGCCTTTATATTATTATTTATGTTCCTCTGACACCCCAGTTGCGGTGTCGAGCGCATGGGGTCTTCTGAACTCAAATCTTCAGTCTCGGGTTTGAGATTAGTGACTCCTTGCTTGCGCTCTATGTGCGGTACCGTGGTCCTGTGACGCAACAGGGTCGCTTCCTTCACACAGGGTGAATTTAACCCATGTGTGTATTCTTATAGTACCGCCATATAGTCCGTCTTTACTAGCAGCGGGGTTTTTACCTGCACGGTGGACCTCGGACTGCGAACGCACCTAGTTCCACTTCATCTTGTACTTGGTGCGTTCCGCCAGTCCTTAACATCGGATTGCAAATGTTAAGCAGCTTGTGGCTGGGCAGGTATCAGTATGAGACGGGTATATGGTCAGTTTATGTCTCTTTATGACTTCTTTTTTTTTATCTAATGATCATTCATAATATTCATTATTTATTTTGCTATGTTCTGGTTGTGTCTGATGTTGCACATGTTTGTTTTTTGCATGTACATGCATTTATTGTGTTGAACAAACTGATTACACAAATTATACGTAGTATAACTATATATGGACATGTACGTTGTCTTGATAATTGATCCACATTTATGACAGCATAAATATATATATACAGTGGGGCAAAAAAGTATTTAGTCAGTCAGCAATAGTGCAAGTTCCACCACTTAAAAAGATGAGAGGCGTCTGTAATTTACATCATAGGTAGACCTCAACTATGGGAGACAAACTGAGAAAAAAAAATCCAGAAAATCACATTGTCTGTTTTTTTAACAATTTATTTGCATATTATGGTGGAAAATAAGTATTTGGTCAGAAACAAACAATCAAGATTTCTGGCTCTCACAGACCTGTAACTTCTTCTTTAAGAGTCTCCTCTTTCCTCCTCTCATTACCTGTAGTAATGGCACCTGTTTAAACTTGTTATCAGTATAAAAAGACACCTGTGCACACCCTCAAACAGTCTGACTCCAAACTCCACTATGGTGAAGACCAAAGAGCTGTCAAAGGACACCAGAAACAAAATTGTAGCCCTGCACCAGGCTGGGAAGACTGAATCTGCAATAGCCAACCAGCTTGGAGTGAAGAAATCAACAGTGGGAGCAATAATAAGAAAATGGAAGACATACAAGACCACTGATAATCTCCCTCGATCTGGGGCTCCATGCAAAATCCCACCCCGTGGGGTCAGAATGATCACAAGAACGGTGAGCAAAAATCCCAGAACCACGCGGGGGGACCTAGTGAATGAATTGCAGAGAGCTGGGACCAATGTAACAAGGCCTACCATAAGTAACACACTACGCCACCATGGACTCAGATCCTGCAGTGCCAGACGTGTCCCACTGCTTAAGCAAGTACATGTCCGGGCCCATCTGAAGTTTGCTAGAGAGCATTTGGATGATCCAGAGGAGTTTTGGGAGAATGTCCTATGGTCTGATGAAACCAAACTGGAACTGTTTGGTAGAAACACAACTTGTCGTGTTTGGAGGAAAAAGAATACTGAGTTGCATCCATCAAACACCATACCTACTGTAAAGCATGGTGGTGGAAACATCATGCTTTGGGGCTGTTTCTCTGCAAAGGGGCCAGGACGACTGATCCGGGTACATGAAAGAATGAATGGGGCCATGTATCGTGAGATTTTGAGTGCAAACCTCCTTCCATCAGCAAGGGCATTGAAGATGAAACGTGGCTGGGTCTTTCAACATGACAATGATCCAAAGCACACCGCCAGGGCAACGAAGGAGTGGCTTCGTAAGAAGCATTTCAAGGTCCTGGAGTGGCCTAGCCAGTCTCCAGATCTCAACCCTATAGAAAACCTTTGGAGGGAGTTGAAAGTCCGTGTTGCCAAGCGAAAAGCCAAAAACATCACTGCTCTAGAGGAGATCTGCATGGAGGAATGGGCCAACATACCAACAACAGTGTGTGGCAACCTTGTGAAGACTTACAGAAAATGTTTGACCTCTGTCATTGCCAACAAAGGATATATTACAAAGTATTGAGATGAAATTTTGTTTCTGACCAAATACTTATTTTCCACCATAATATGCAAATAAATTGTTAAAAAAACAGACAATGTGATTTTCTGGATTTTTTTTTCTCAGCTTGTCTCCCATAGTTGAGGTCTACCTATGATGTAAATTACAGATGCCTCTCATCTTTTTAAGTGGTGGAACTTGCACTATTGCTGACTGACTAAATACTTTTTTGCCCCACTGTATATATATATATATATATATATATATATATACCTACAAAATCTGTTATTATATTTACTCTGTGACTGATTGTCTTTTGTGGTTGTTTACAACAGACCCAACAGGAGCGTCTAATTTGTAGAATGCATATGCCTGTGTCAGATTGTGAATGCCAAGCAGCTGGAGGCTGGGCAGATATCAGTATGGGAGACGGGTATATGGTCAGTTTATGTCTCCATGAGACTCTTCTTGACCTAATGATCATTCATATTTACTTGGCTATGCTCCAGTTGGGTCTGATGTTGCATTTATATTTATTGTGTGGAACGAACTGATTACACAAATTACACGTAGTATAACTGTATATGGATATGTAGGTTGTCTTGATAATCGATCCACATTGATGGCAGCATATATGGTTTTCCCTTTCCGTATGTATAAAATTTTGGATTTTATGTACCCTGAGCACATTCTCAATCCAGTAGCTGCACCGCTGAAAAAGTGATGTGAAGAAAATGGGTTCGCTGTTGCGACTCCGGGAGGTGTGCGCGGTTTGGCAGACCAGAGGGAGCCTTTAGATTGGGACATGCGCAGCGAGTGCCTTTCGGTACTTAGACACCGCTGACTGGGAAGGACTTTGGATGACAAGCGCAATACTTTCACCGGAGAAGCGCAAGCCGGGGTTAACTTGGACATGCGCAGTGTGGCCAGCTGTGTGCTCACCAGAGGATTGATTCAACTACGCACATGGAGGAACTCAAGATTCACAGCTGCATCAATCTCGCCTATCAATGTTTGATTGATAGGGTCTGGACATTGCGAGTGGACATGGACACTGGTGTGTGCTTTGGGTTGGGGTGTAGCTACTACCGTGATTGGCTTGTGCACTAAAAGGGCATACCTGTGGGGGTGGTTATCGCCATGGGGACTGTAATGCTGTGTATTGATTGGTGGTATCGCTTTGTTTCCATTTTTACGGGTTGGAGCTCTAAAATGATATGATTTACTCATAAGAGCGATCAGAGCTATTTAACTGCATAGTATGTGAAGGGCCTTTGTGGTAATGACTCTATGGGACTGTTTTTAATATTTTTGTATGTGTGTTAAGGATATTACAGTATGCGTTTTTTTCACTTCTGTATTGACACCCTATTGGTGCTATGTTGATTAGTGGGAGGGGTTATGTGTATATAATGGTGGTTAGAACGCTGTATACTGTGCTTGATAAAGGTCTGCTGACTGAAACGTCGCTACAGGAGGCAGAATAAATGTAAGCTCTTATTTTTTCACCATCCATTGTGGCGCTGTCTTTTTGTTCTTTGTGGCCTTAGTCCCTAAGTTAGACTCTGGATTTTTCATTGATCTGTGTAAACGGAGCATAATAACGGCCCACTCATCTGCACTGCTTTCCAATGTGTATTCATTCTGTGTTTACCTCTCTGTTTAAATACATAAATTACTAAACAAATGTTCAGAAGAAAACAAAAATGACGAGTCAGGCTGGAATGAGCCATTTGTACAAAGGAAACCAAAAGAACGCAAAATAAAGCCTGTCGAACAATAATCTTTATATCTTTCCTGTGTCCAACAATAAAGAAGATATCTCATTTCATGTGGATCTGTGTGTGGATCCATTTGAAACTCCTGTACAAAACATCTAACTTTATTCACAATAGGAAATTCACTTTCCTGAGTACACAGATGGGTTTTCTGCAGATGGGAGGCTGCGATTATAAAAGATCTGATTTATTACATGCATTTATTTTATCACCATTTGTGAGTATGAACAGCTCCTCGGCACAGATTTTCATTATGTGGGTCCTATGCACAAGTTTTCTTTGCCCATTATGCTGATTTAGTCTTGTCCTCCTTCCAGGTCATTTTTTATCCATCATTCATCATCATCATTATCATCATCATTATTATTATTATTATACATTTTTATAGCGCAATTTATTCCATGGTGCTTTACATGTGAAAGGGGGAAATATAGGCAAGCACAATAAACATGAGCAAAAAAAGAAGTCTTGTATGCGGTTGTGTGAAGAAGAGATAAGAGGGGAGTAGAGAAGGAGATCTTGAGAGGATCAAAAGTTGCGTGTGGGTAAGTACCGGGAGACCATGTCACAGATGTATGGAGGAGGCAGGTTGTGGATGGCTTTGTATGTCATAGTTAGGGTTTTGAACTGGAGTCTCTGGACAATAGGAAGCCAGTGAAGGGCTTGGCTGAGAGGAGAGGCTGAGGTATAGCAGGGAGACAGGTAGATTAGTCGGGCAGCAGAGTGTAGGATGGATTGGAGTGGTGCCAGAGTGCTAGAGGGGAGGCCAGAGAGTAGGAGGTTGCAGTAGTCGAGGCAGGAGATGATAAGGGCGTGCACTAGCATTTTTGTGGTTTCATGGTCCAGGAATGCACGGATCCGGGAAATATTTTTGAGTTTGAGTCGGAAGGAGGAGGCAAGGGCTTGGATATGTGGTTTGTAAAAGAGGGCAGAGTCGAGGATCTCCCCGAGGCAACGAGCGTGTGGGACTGGGGAAAGTGAGCAGCCATTGACATTGATGGATAGGTTTGGAGGAGGGGTAGCGTGAAATGAGGAAAGATGATAAATTCTGTTTTGTCCATGTTCAGTTTTAGAAAGCGAGCAGAAAAGAAGGCTGAAATAGCAGACATACATTGTGGGATTTTGGACAGTAAGGAGGTGAGGTCAGGTCCAGATAGGTAGATCTGCGTGTCATCGGCGTAGAGATGATACTGCAAACCGTGGGATTCTATGAGTTGTCCCAGGCCGAAGGTGTAGATGGAGAAGAGTAGGGGTCCTAGAACTGAGCATTGGGGAACACCGACAGACAGGGGGCTAGGTGAGGAAGTGGTGTGGGAGAGGGAGACACAGAATGTTCTGTCTGTTAGATATGATGAGATCCAGGATAGGGCCCAGCCTGTGATGCCAAGAGATGAGAGGCTCTGTAACAGGAGGGAGTGGTCAACAGTGTCAAAGGCAGAAGACAGGTCCAGGAGAAGGAGGACAGAGTAGTGTCGCTTGCTCTTGGCGGTTAGTATGTCATTGGTGACTTTAGTTCTTGTAGCTCCTTCAAGTACTATTTACTCTTTGCAGTTTGCACTCCTCTTTCATGTAGAGCTAAGTATCCACCCCATGCCTTTAATGAGAAGTTACAGAAGTTGACAAAAATATGGAGGGTCAGGAGATAAGAGCCAGCATTATGATAACTAAAGCTAAAATGTGTGCATATGTGCAGGGTCTGTGTGTATATGCATGTGTTTGTGCAGTATATGAAAGAGGTTGTCCACTACTTTATCACTGATGATCTATGCATAGGATAGGTCATCTATGTCTGATTGGTGGGTGTCCGTCAGCCAACACTCCTGTTGATCAGCTGTTCACGGTGTCGGCGGCGGCTGGCACCTGGCAGAATTGCTCAATTGCATAGCTGCTCTGTCTTCTGTTAGTGGCTGTGGCAGGATACCGCACATCCCCCTCTTATTCACATCAATAACAGGCGGATGTGCAGTAACCGTTGGTGGACACTATCCGAAAATGGAGCAGTTCCACAATTGACTGAACTCTCTTAGTAAAAGCCCCTTTACACCTAAAGGGTTCCTCCACTATTCAATATCACCCCCACAGATCAGCTGTTCTCGGCGTCACTGGTGACTGGATGTAAGCAGTTGCGGAGCTCAGATCCTCACTGATCTGAAACTGATTACCTATGCTAGCAATAAGAGTATTGGAACAGCTCTTTAAAAGCATTGCAGGAAAAATACTCTTTTGGTAGCCAGCTAGTCTTCTCCCCCATAAATATTCATGCTCTTCTCAGCTAAACACATAAATAGGAGAGCTGCAATGCCAAGGTATTTGTGATATATAATGAGGTCCTGCATCAGTAAATACATCTAATTAAAGAGAAAAGAAAAAGAAATACAACACATAAGCAACGCGCACACCGATATAAAATTAGGATCAAAACGCCATAAAAGCAATTACATTCAGAAACAATTCCATGCTTCCCTTTGCTGACAAGCTTTTTGAAGATGGAAATGTAATGCTCCAGCAGGACTAGGCATCTGTCCACACTGCCAAAAGTACCAATACCTGGTTTAAAAACAACGGTATCATTGTGCTTGATTGGCCTGCAAACTCACCTGACCTTAACTCCATAGAGAATCTATGGGATATTGTCAAGAGGAAGATGAGACACCAGACCCAGCAATGCAGACGAGCTGAAGGCTGCTATCAAAGCAACCTGGGCTTCCATAGCACCTCAGCAGTGCCACAGGCTGATCACCTCCATGCCATGTCACATTGATGCAGTAATTGATGGAAAAGGAGCCCCGACCAAGTATTGAGTGCATTCACTGAACATACATTTCAGTAGGTCAACATTTCGGATGTTAAAATCATTTTTCAAGCTGGTATTATAAAGTATTCTAATTTACTGAGATAATGACTTTTGGGTTTTCATTGATTGCAAGCCATAATCATCAACATTAACAGAAATAAACACTTGAAATAGATCACTCAATTTGTAATTACTCTATCTAATATATGAGTTTCACATTTTGTATTGAAAAATTAAAATAAGTTCACTTTTTGATGATATTCTAATTTTGTGAGATGCGCCTATATATAGCAATATATATATATATATATATATAAAAATGTAGATTATATGCATAAATACACAAAAACTGTGCAAAAACGGAATAAAGTGCAATAGTATATGAAAATTTAAGGTGCAAAACTAAGAACTAGCAAGGTGCAAGGCATTATAATATTGTAAGTAAACAAACTGCCAATATAAATGCATTAAAAAAAGCTAATTAAGGGTAAGGCAATAAATACACAAAATACAATATAGATACGATGAAAATAGTAACAATAATGGTCAATAATATAGTAATGTAATGCTATATACCCTGCTTGGTAAGATATAACTCTGGTATTAAATATGTCAACCTATAATGTGGGATCCAAGTCAGTGTAAAGGAATGCCAGTGATGAATCCCCACGCGTATCGCCGGTCAAGCCAGCTTCATCAGGGGAGAGGGAAAAAACAGTTAATGCATGGTTTCCAGTAGAGAGAGTGATACATTAGCTTATCTCCAGGAACAAAGGATTGGGCATGTCTAAATCTTGAATTTACTATAAGGTAGGTTGTGTTGACCCCTAACACACCAGATATTTTGCCCCCAAAGGACTAACGTTGAACTAATGGGCATAGACACAATTTTTCTCTGATTGACATAACAACTCTAAATTAACCATAAGAAATCCATAGAAAAGATATTTTTGCATAAACCAATACAAGATTTAGGTAAATTTTCTAATAATTCCTATTCCTTATTATTTTGACAACAGGAACAAGTTTAGCTTTATATAAATAAATCAATATTAAATATCAGCCTTTAAGTCTTTGTTATCCTCATGATGTATTCCATATCCTTATTATATGCTTAATAATATTATTTTATATTTAAATCTTAACATATAAGATAGAAATCAACTCTTTCTTTGCTAAGTAACATGTACATACCATTAGAATTTACATATGTAGATAAACGGGACCTTGTTCATGTATAAGAGTTTTGGAGAGAAAAAAATCACAATAGCCAAAGAAATTTTCTTTCACCAGCCTGACTTTAGCAGAAGGAAATGTTTGTAATGTTATCCATAGAAAATATTTGCTTGTTGGCTCAGATTTAGTTGACTTATTCCAAACATGGCGACATCCATGTCTCCCTTCCAAAGTACATGTTTAGATAAATGAAAATAAGGAGTAAATCTTAGTTTCTGCACATAAAACACTACAATATGTGTTACTGGCTAGCTGAAAGCGATTCTGCTGAGATGTATTTTCATCATCCATCACCAACCACCTACCAATAAATGTAAGAAAAAGTGTGTTTAGGGCAGAATCTGCCATAAATGTTTGATTGGTGGAGGCCCCAATACTATGACACTCACAAACCGAGGGAAAGGAGAGAGGGCAACAGGGAAAAAGTGGTCTATGAGGAACGAGACACAAAGCTGCGTGATTACATACAGGTCCTTCTCAAAAAATTAGCATATAGTGTTAAATTTCATTATTTACCATAATGTAATGATTACAATTAAACTTTCATATATTATAGATTCATTATCCACCAACTGAAATTTGTCAGGTCTTTTATTGTTTTAATACTGATGATTTTGGCATACAACTCCTGATAACCCAAAAAACCTGTCTCAATAAATTAGCATATTTCACCCATCCAATCAAATAAAAGTGTTTTTTAATAACAAACAAAAAAACCATCAAATAATAATGTTCAGTTATGCACTCAATACTTGGTCGGGAATCCTTTGGCAGAAATGACTGCTTCAATGCGGCGTGGCATGGAGGCAATCAGCCTGTGACACTGCTGAGATGTTATGGAGGCCCAGGATGCTTCAATAGCGGCCTTAAGCTCATCCAGAGTGTTGGGTCTTGCGTCTCTCAACTTTCTCTTCACAATATCCCACAGATTCTCTATGGGGTTCAGGTCAGGAGAGTTGGCAGGCCAATTGAGCACAGTAATACCATGGTCAGTAAACCATTTACCAGTGGTTTTGGCACTGTGAGCAGGTGCCAGGTCGTGCTGAAAAATGAAATCTTCATCTCCATAAAGCATTTCAGCCGATGGAAGCATGAAGTGCTCCAAAATCTCCTGATAGCTAGCTGCATTGACCCTGCCCTTGATGAAACACAGTGGACCAACACCAGCAGCTGACATGGCACCCCACACCATCACTGACTGTGGGTACTTGACACTGGACTTCAGGCATTTTGGCATTTCCTTCTCCCCAGTCTTCCTCCAGACTCTGGCACCTTGATTTCCGAATGACATGCAAAATTTGCTTTCATCAGAAAAAAGTACTTGGGACCACTTAGCAACAGTCCAGTGCTGCTTCTCTGTAGCCCAGGTCAGGCGCCTCTGCCGCTGTTTATGGTTCAAAAGTGGCTTTACCTGGGGAATGCGGCACCTGTAGCCCATTTCCTGCACACGCCTGTGCACGGTGGCTCTGGATGTTTCCACACCAGACTCAGTCCACTGCTTCCTCAGGTTCCCCAAGGTCTGGAATCGGTCCTTCTCCACAATCTTCCTCAGGGTCCGGTCTCCTCTTCTCGTTGTACAGCGTTTTCTGCCACATTGTTTCCTTCCAACAGACTTACCATTGAGGTGCCTTGATACAGCACTCTGGGAACAGCCTATTTGTTGAGAAATTTCTTTCTGGGTCTTACCCTCTTGCTTGAGGGTGTCAATGATGGCCTTCTTGACATCTGTCAGGTCGCTAGTCTTACCCATGATGGGGGTTTTGAGTAATGAACCAGGCAGGGAGTTTATAAAAGCCTCAGGTATCTTTTGCATGTGTTTAGAGTTAATTAGTTGATTCAGAAGATTAGGGTAATAGGTCGTTTAGAGAACCTTTTCTTGATATGCTAATTTATTGAGACAGGTTTTTTGGGTTATCAGGAGTTGTATGCCAAAATCATCATTATTAAAACAATAAAAGACCTGACAAATTTCAGTTGGTGGATAATGAATCTATAATATATGAAAGTTTAATTGTAATCATTACATTATGGTAAATAATGAAATTTAACACTATATGCTAATTTTTTGAGAAGGACCTGTACAGACTTTGTGACTTTGTGATTTTGCAATGGTCATCCTTTAAATTAATTTTTTCCACATCCCCTTGCTACCCTTGTCTGTCGCTTCAAAGGGGGTTCTGACCTAAACTGAGGCTCTAAAATGACACTGGAGTTGCAGCCAGGCTCGGACTGGCCCATAGGGTAACAGGAGAATTCCCTGGTGGGCCTCTGTGCAGATCTGGGCTCCCAACCGCACTGTAGTATGGGCAGTACTTGGCATAATTTACTTAATTCACTCTATACAGAAAGAAAGAATCTCATCATTCATTAACCAAACTACCCAGTTTTTTTATTATATAGAGATATAGGTACATTTATGAATGAGGTTAGTGTAATATTTGTATGTAAGTGAAAAGTCAATATTACTGGTGGGTCCTTGTCACCCCAGTCCGACACTGGTTGCAGCCCATGTGGACTCGGCTAGTAAGACAGGCTGGCTATCCCGAACTTAGCTTTTGACTTCTGGTACAGATGGATGGGAGAATGCTTCTTGGGGACCTTCTGTATTTGGAGAAGGTTAGCGATAAAACACATTTTTTTTTTGCACAAGAGTGATGAAAGCCCCAAGCTCTGACGCTCAGTATAAGTAATATTATTTTGTAGTATGACTATATATTAAAAAAAATACCTAAAACATCCTTTATCTACATGAACTTGAACAAGTGATTTAGCAATTCTCCCCCATATAAAATAAGCATGGTGGTCTGTACTTGGGGCAGGAATGTTAATGGGGGCAGAGATGCAAAGCATAAGTATAGGAGTCTGGGAAGGATGAGCTGTGAATTCTTACCATCCGGGACAGCGGTAATGAAGGTAATCCATTAAGTTCTGATTCAAGATACTTAAAAGGGGTTGAAGAAAAGTTCAGATATGTTAGAGAATGTTACAGACATGCCTCGGGACAGAGAGTGAGTCCACTGTGTTACTAATGAATTTAGCTTAGGGCCTACCAGGGGCAGGACCGAATTTAATTTCCAATGTAAAAATGGCAAACAAAACAACATATTTACAGAACAGCAGGAAAAAAAGGAATCATGTGGCTAAGACAGTGTTAAAATGTGGCTCAGACAGTGCTCTTACACCATCCGAGAGCAACATGATGTAGGGGCAGAAACCTTGATTCCAGTGATTTGTCACTTAATGTACTAGGTGCTGCAGTTTTGATTAAAAACGGTTTTCTATTCTGAAGATCTATCAGTTTTCTAAATCCTGAGCTCTGTATAACCCCACCCACACCACTGATTGACAGTTTTCTCTGTATGCTGTACACAGGCAGAACGTTGCTAATCAATGGTGGTGGTGTGGTTACACAGCTGGAGAACTACAAGGCAGAAGGGAAATTAGTGCTCTAGTGATAACCTCATGCTGATAAAACAGTGATTTTATGAAAATTGTAAGTGATATATTTTTTGAATCAGGGTCTCTGTCTCTACATTATGTTGTTCTCAGATTAGGTGGCAAATATCTGGTGACAGATTCCCTTTAAAGAATTCAAAGTTAGAAGATACGAAGTCATGCAATGATTGGAAATTATTAGCATATTCCAGCCCTTTAGAAGCTTGGAGGCAGCACCATGGTAGCCAGAAACGGCAAAGGGGCTGTGGGGCTGAGGAGTATATACAGTAAGCCACCAGCAGCAGGTTTGCAACTGGAATCCCATTGTGAAAATGGTAGCTTTGTACCTAAATGAGGTGCACTATTTTTCCTTCAGTAAGTCTACAGGTGTTGTGAATTCTGTGGCAGAGCTCCCTCCTGTGGTCACAAGTGGTACTTCGGCTGATTCTCTCTGTGAGCTTCCGTTGGTGGAGGAAAGTGGTACTGCGGCTTCTGAGTTTCCTTCCTCAGGTGATGTGGTGAAGTCGTTAGGTGCTGCTCTATTTAACTCCACCTAGTGCTTTGATCCTGGCCTCCAGTCAATGTTCTAGTATTGGACCTGTTTCCTCCTGGATTGTTCCTATGGCCTGCTGCTCTGCATAGCTAAGTTCCGCTTTGCTATTTTGTTTGCTGTTTTTTTCTGTCCAGCTTGTATATTTGTTTTTTCCTGCTTGCTGGAAGCTCTGGGACGCAGAGGGTGTACCTCCGTGCCGTTAGTTCGGTACGGAGGGTCTTTTTGCCCCCTTTGCGTGGTTTTTGTAGGGTTTTGTGTTGACCGCAAAGCTATCTTTCCTATCCTCGCTCTGTTCAGAAAGTCGGGCCTCACTTTGCTAAATCTATTTCATCTCTACGTTTGTCTTTTCATCTTAACTCACAGTCATTATATGTGGGGGCTGCCTTTTCCTTTGGGGTATTTCTCTGAGGCAAGGTAGGCTTATTTTCTATCTTCAGGCTAGCTAGTTTCTCAGGCTGTGCCGAGTTGCATAGGGAGCGTTAGGCGCAATCCACGGCTGCCTCTAGTGTGGTTGGAGAGGATTAGGGATTGCGGTCAGCAGAGTTCCCACGTCTCAAAGCTCGTTCAATGTTTTTGGGTTATTGTCAGGTCACTGTATGTGCTCTGACCTCTATGTCCATTGTGGTACTGAATTATCTTATCATAACAGTACTGGAGGCCGAAAGTACTAATGATTCTCAATAGAGGGAAAAAAGAAGTTCTGAGACCATTTTTTTTTCTCTGCACTGTGTTTTGCCTTTTTTTTCCCCTAGACATTTGGGTGGTTCAGGACACAGGTGTAGCGATGGACATTAAAGGTCTGTCTTCATGTGTGGATCAGCTCACGGCAAGAGTACAAAATATTCAAGACTTTGTGGTTCAGAATTCTATGTTAGAACCGAGAATTCCTATTCCTGATTTGTTTTTTGGAGATAGAACTAAATTTCTGAGTTTCAAAAATAATTGTAAACTATTTCTGGCTTCGAAACCTCGCTCCTCTGGTGACCCAGTTCAACAAGTTAGGATCATTATTTCTTTTTTACGTGGCGACCCTCAGGAATGGGCATTTTCTCTTGCGTCAGGAGATCCTGCATTAAGTAATATCGATGCGTTTTTCCTGGCTCTCGGATTGCTGTACGATGAACCTAATTCAGTGGATCAGGCAGAGAAAAATTTGCTGGCTCTGTGTCAGGGTCAGGATGAGATAGAGGTATATTGTCAGAAATTTAGAAAGTGGTCCGTGCTCACTCAATGGAATGAAGGTGCGCTCGCAGCTATTTTCAGAAAGGGTCTCTCTGAAGCCCTTAAGGATGTCATGGTGGGATTTCCTATGCCTGCTGGTCTGAATGAGTCTATGTCTTTGGCCATTCAGATCGGTCGACGCTTGCGTGAGCGTAAATCTGTGCACCATTTGGCGGTATTACCTGAGCTAAAACCTGAGCCTATGCAGTGCGATAGGACTTTGACCAGAGTTGAACGGCAAGAACACAGACGTCTGAATGGGCTGTGTTTCTACTGTGGTGATTCCACTCATGCTATCTCTGATTGTCCTAAGCGCACTAAGCAGTTCGCTAGGTCTGCCACCATTGGTACGGTACAGTCAAAATTTCTTCTGTCCGTTACCTTGATCTGCTCTTTGTCATCGTATTCTGTCATGGCATTTGTGGATTCAGGCGCTGCCCTGAATTTGATGGACTTGGAGTATGCTAGGCGTTGTGGGTTTTTCTTGGAGCCCTTGCAGTGTCCTATTCCATTGAGAGGAATTGATGCTACGCCTTTGGCCAAGAATAAGCCTCAGTACTGGACCCAGCTGACCATGTGCATGGCTCCTGCACATCAGGAGGTTATTCGCTTTCTGGTGTTGCATAATCTGCATGATGTGGTCGTGTTGGGGTTGCCATGGCTACAAGTCCATAATCCAGTGTTAGATTGGAAATCCATGTCTGTGTCCAGCTGGGGTTGTCAGGGGGTACATGGTGATGTCCCATTTCTGACTATTTCATCATCCACCCCTTCTGAGGTTCCAGAGTTCTTGTCTGATTACCGGGATGTATTTGATGAGCCCAAGTCCGATACCCTACCTCCGCATAGGGATTGTGATTGTGCTATCGATTTGATTCCTGGTAGTAAATTCCCAAAAGGTTGACTGTTTAATTTATCTGTGCCTGAGCACGCCGCTATGCGGAGTTATGTGAAGGAGTCCTTGGAGAAGGGGCATATTCGCCCGTCATCATCGCCATTAGGAGCAGGGTTCTTTTTTGTAGCCAAGAAGGATGGTTCGCTGAGACCTTGTATAGATTACCGCCTTCTTAATAAGATCACGGTTAAATTTCAGTACCCCTTGCCGTTGTTATCTGATTTGTTTGCTCGGATTAAGGAGGCTAGTTGGTTCACCAAGATAGATCTTCGTGGTGCGTATAATCTTGTGCGTATTAAGCGAGGCGATGAATGGAAAACTGCATTTAATACGCCCGAGGGCCATTTTGAGTATCTAATAATGCCATTCGGACTTGCCAATGCTCCATCAGTGTTTCAGTCCTTTATGCATGACATCTTCCGAGAGTACCTGGATAAATTCCTGATTGTGTACTTGGATGACATTTTGATCTTCTCGGATGATTGGGAGTCTCATGTGAAGCAGGTCAGAACGGTTTTTCAGGTCCTGCGTGCTAATTCTTTGTTTGTGAAGGGATCAAAGTGTCTCTTTGGTGTGCAGAAGGTTTCATTTTTGGGGTTCATCTTTTCCCCTTCTACTATCGAGATGGATCCTGTTAAGGTCCAAGCCATCCATGATTGGACTCAGCCGACATCTCTGAAAAGTCTGCAAAAGTTCCTGGGCTTTGCTAATTTTTATCGTCGCTTCATCTGCAATTTTTCTAGTATTGCTAAACCATTGACCGATTTGACCAAGAAGGGTGCTGATGTGGTCAATTGGTCTTCTGCTGCTGTGGAAGCTTTTCGAGAGTTGAAGCGTCGTTTTTCTTCTGCCCCAGATGTTTCGCTTCCATTCCAGGTCGAGGTTGATGCTTCTGAGATTGGAGCAGGGGCTGTTTTGTCGCAGAGAAGTTCTGATTGCTCGGTGATGAAACCATGCGCCTTCTTTTCCAGGAAGTTTTCGCCTGCTGAGCGAAATTATGATGTGGGCAATTGAGAGTTGCTGGCCATGAAGTGGGCATTCGAGGAGTGGCGTCATTGGCTTGAAGGAGCTAAGCATCGCGTGGTGGTCTTGACTGATCATAAGAACTTGACTTATCTCGAGTCTGCCAAGCTGTTGAATCCTAGACAGGCTCGTTGGTCGCTGTTTTTTGCCCGTTTTGACTTTGTGATTTCGTACCTTCCGGGCTCTAAAAATGTGAAGGCGGATGCTCTGTCTAGGAGCTAAGCCCTGCTGTTCTCGTGCCAGTGGGTTGCTTTTGCCCTTGCCGGTCCCGAAGAGGCCTTGGACACATATCTCTATGGATTTTATTTCAGATCTTCCCGTCTCTCAAAAGATGTCAGTCATTTGGGTGGTCTGTGATCGCTTCTCTAAGATGGTCCATTTGGTACCCTTGTCTAAATTACCTTCCTCCTCTGATTTGGTGCCATTGTTCTTCCAGCATGTGGTTCGTGTATATGGCATTCCAGAGAATATCGTTTCTGACAGAGGTTCCCAGTTTGTTTCGAGGTTTTGGCGAGCCTTTTGTGGTAGGATGGGCATTGACTTGTCTTTTTCCTCGGCTTTCCATCCTCAGACTAATGGCCAGACCGAACGAACCAATCAGACCTTGGAAACATATCTGAGATGCTTTGTTTCTGCTGATCAGGATGACTGGGTGTCCTTTTTGCCTTTGGCTGAGTTCGCCCTTAATAATCGGGCCAGCTCGGCTACTTTGGTTTTGCCGTTTTTCTGCAACTCTGGGTTCCATCCTCGTTTCTCTTCAGGGCAGGTTGAGTCTTCGGACTGTCCTGGTGTGGATACTGTGGTGGACAGGTTGCAGCAGATTTGGACTCATGTAGTGGACAATTTGTCCTTGTCCCAGGAGAAGGCTCAACGTTTCGCTAATCGCAGACGCTGTGTGGGTCCCCGACTTCGTGTTGGGGATTTGGTTTGGTTATCTTCTCGTCATATTCCTATGAAGGTTTCCTCTCCTAAGTTTAAACCTCGTTTCATTGGTCCGTATAGGATTTCTGAGGTTCTTAATCCTGTGTCTTTTCGTCTGACCCTTCCAGATTCTTTTTCCATACATAACGTATTCCATAGGTCATTGTTGCGGAGATACGTGGCACCTATGGTTCCATCTGTTGATCCTCCTGCCCCGGTTTTGGTGGAGGGGGAGTTGGAGTATATTGTGGAGAAGATTTTGGATTCTCGCGTTTCAAGACGGAAACTCCAGTATCTGGTTAAGTGGAAGGGTTATGCTCAGGAAGATAATTCCTGGGTCTTTGCCTCTGATGTCCATGCTCCCGATCTTGTTCGTGCCTTTCATATGGCTCATCCTGGTCGTCCTGCGGGCTCTGGTGAGGGTTCGGTGACCCCTCCTCAAGGGGGGGTACTGTTGTGAATTCTGTGGCAGAGCTCCCTCCTGTGGTCACAAGTGGTACTTCGGCTGATTCTCTCTGTGAGCTTCCGTTGGTGGAGGAAAGTGGTACTGCGGCTTCTGAGTTTCCTTCCTCAGGTGATGTGGTGAAGTCGTTAGGTGCTGCTCTATTTAACTCCACCTTGTGCTTTGATCCTGGCCTCCAGTCAATGTTCTAGTATTGGACCTGTTTCCTCCTGGATCGTTCCTGTGGCCTGCTGCTCTGCATAGCTAAGTTCCGCTTTGCTATTTTGTTTGCTGTTTTTTCTGTCCAGCTTGTATATTTGTTTTTTCCTGCTTGCTGGAAGCTCTGGGACGCAGAGGGTGTACCTCCGTGCCGTTAGTTCGGTACGGAGGGTCTTTTTGCCCCCTTTGCGTGGTTTTTGTAGGGTTTTGTGTTGACCGCAAAGTTATCTTTCCTATCCTCGCTCTGTTCAGAAAGTCGGGCCTCACTTTGCTAAATCTATTTCATCTCTACGTTTGTCTTTTCATCTTAACTCACAGTCATTATATGTGGGGGCTGCCTTTTCCTTTGGGGTATTTCTCTGAGGCAAGGTAGGCTTATTTTCTATCTTCAGGCTAGCTAGTTTCTCAGGCTGTGCCGAGTTGCATAGGGAGCGTTAGGCGCAATCCACGGCTGCCTCTAGTGTGGTTGTAGAGGATTAGGGATTGCGGTCAGCAGAGTTCCCACGTCTCAGAGCTCGTTCAATGTTTTTGGGCTATTGTCAGGTCACTGTATGTGCTCTGACCTCTATGTCCATTGTGGTACTGAATTATCTTATCATAACATACAGGATCTCGAAATGTTGAGCTAGAAATGACAGAATTGCAACAAACATCATAAGTAGTGATTTTATTATTATTATTATTTATTTATATAGCACCATTAATTCCATGGTGCTGTACATGAGAAAGGGGTTACATTCAGGGTTATAGATATCGTTTACAGTAAGCAGGTTTACAGTGACAGACTGGTACAGAGGGGAGAGGACCCTGTCCTTGCGGACTTACATTCTATGGGATAGTGGGGAAGAGACAGAAAGTAGGTGTGAGGTGGCAGCTCTGGCCGTGGTGAGGCGGTGGCTCAGGTGGCGGTGAGGCGGCGGCTCTGGTGGCGGTGGCTTGGTTATTGTAGGCTGTAGACTTTCCTGAAGAGATGGGTTTTCAGGTTCCGTCTGAAGGATCCGAGGGTGGTGGATAATCGGACGTGTTGAGGCATGGAATTCCAGAGGATGAGGGATATTCGGGAGAAATCTTGGAGGCAGTTGTGTGAGGAACGAATAAGTGTGGAGGAGAGTAGGAGGTCTTGGGAGGATCGGAGATTACGTGAGGGAAGATATTGGGAGATCAGTTCAGAGATATAGGGAAGGGACAGGTTGTGGATGGCTTTGTAGATCAGTGTTAGTAGTTTGAACTGGATTCGTTGGGGAATTGGGAGCCAGTGGAGGGATTTGCAGAGGTGAGAAGCAGGGGAGTAGCGAGGAGAGAGGTGGATTAGCCGGGCAGCAGAGTTGAGGACAGACTGGAGTGGTGCAAGAGAGTTAGCTGGGAGGCCACAGAGGAGGGTGTTGCAGTAGTCGAGGCGGGAGATGATGAGAGCATGCACAAGAGTTTTGGTATATTGTGGGCTGAGGAAGGAACGGATTCTGGCAATATTTTTGAGTTGGAGGCGACAGGAGGTGGCAAGAGTTTGGACGTGAGGTTTGAAAGACAGGGCAGAGTCGAGAGTTACCCCGAGGCAGCGGATTTCAGGTGCGGGAGAGAGCGTCATGCCATTTACCATAATAGATAGATCAGGTAGGGGGGATACGTGAGATGGGGGAAAGATGATGAATTTGGTTTTGGACGTCCTGATTGGACGTGGTATATCTCGATTTTTCCAAAGCGTTTGATACCGTGCCGCACAAGAGGTTGGTACACAAAATGAGAATGCTTGGTCTGGGGGAAAATGTGTGTAAATGGGTTAGTAACTGGCTTAGTGATAGAAAGTAGAGGGTGGTTATAAATGGTATAGTCTCTAACTGGGTCGCTGTGACCAGTGGGGTTCCGCAGGGGTCAGTATTGGGACCTGTTCTCTTCAACATATTCATTAATGATCTGGTAGAAGGTTTACACAGTAAAATATTGATATTTGCAGATGATACAAAACTATGTAAAGCAGTTAATACAAGAGAAGATAGTATTCTGCTACAGATGGATCTGGATAAGTTGGAAACTTGGGCTGAAAGGTGGCAGATGAGGTTTAACAATGATAAATGTAAGGTTATACACATGGGAAGAAGGAATCAATGTCACCATTACACACTGAACGGGAAACCACTGGGTAAATCTGACAGGGAGAAGGACTTGGGGATCCTAGTTAATGATAAACTTACCTGGAGCAGCCAGTGCCAGGCAGCAGCTGCCAAGGCAAACAGGATCATGGGGTGCATTAAAAGAGGTCTGGATACACATGATGAGAGCATTATACTGCCTCTGTACAAATCCCTAGTTAGACCGCACATGGAGTACTGTGTCCAGTTATGGGCACCGGTGCTCAGGAAGGATATAATGGAACTAGAGAAAGTACAAAGGAGGGCAACAAAATTAATAAAGATTAGCGAAATTAGGATTATTTAGTCTAGAAAAAAGACGACTGAGGGGCGATCTAATAACCATGTATAAGTATATAAGGGGACAATACAAATATCTCGCTGAGGATCTGTTTATACCAAGGAAGGTGACGGGCACAAGGGGGCATTCTTTGCGTCTGGAGGAGAGAAGGTTTTTCCACCAACATAGAAGAGGATTCTTTACTGTTAGGGCAGTGAGAATCTGGAATTGCTTGCCTGAGGAGGTGGTGATGGCGAACTCAGTCGAGGGGTTCAAGAAAGGCCTGGATGTCTTCCTGGAGCAGAACAATATTGTATCATACAATTATTAGGTTCCATAGAAGGACGTAGATCTGGGGATTTATTATGATGGAATATAGGCTGAACTGGATGGACAAATGTCTTTTTTCGGCCTTACTTACTAACTATGTTACATTGAGTTTAAGGAAGCGAGAGGTGAAGAAGGAGGATATGGCTGACAGACACTTCGGGATTCTGGACAGCAGGGAGGTGACATCTGGGCCAGAGAGGTAGATCTGAGTGTCTTCTGCATACAGGTGGTACTGGAAGCCATGGGATGAGTATACTCGTTGCTCGGGTTTTCCCTGAGCACGCCCGGGTGGTCTCCGAGTATTTGTTATTGCTCGGAGATATAGTTTTCATCGCCTCAGCAGCATGATTTACGACTGCTGGACAGGCTGAATACATGTGGGAATTCCCTAACAAACAGGCATTCCTCGCATGTATTTAGCATATCTGGAAGCCGTAAATCATGTAACTGAGGTGATGAGAACTATATCTCCGAGCAATAACAAAAACTCGGAGGTCACCCGAGCAACGAGTACACTCGCTCATCACTAATCATAAGGGATGTCAAGGTGAGAAAACACTGGTGAGAACAACATGGAATACTAGTTACAGTAGGAAAAAGCAAAACACTGTGTGAAGAACCATTTTAATTAATAGAATTGTCTCAACTCCTGAAAGCGCCGCTTCAGTGGTTTTTTTTACTTTACCACTGGAGTGGTGCCACTAATGTAAGTTCACTGACGCCAGTATTATACTTTTCAGCTATTGTTTTCATTTTAATTCAGTGCTGCTCCGATCGTTCTCCAACAGTTTGTGACCTGCTGGATCGCTCCAGTGTTCGCCGAGAGATTCGGAAGTCAAAACTCAAAGTAAGGCCGTAGAATTTTGAAAAAAAACGGATCCAGTGACTGATGCCGCCGGATCCGTTTTTTTCTCACAGACTTGTATTAGTGACAGATTGCGATGGATGGCCTCACGTTTCATCCGTCGTTTGCCGGATCTGTCGAAAATTGTTTGTCCGGCGGCAACGGACGCAGTAACGTTTTTTGTGTGTGTCAAAAAAACAGACAGCGATGGATCCGTCACGGTCAGTCGTTTGTTATAATGGAAGCCTATGGAGCCGGATCCGTCTTTTTAAACTGAGCATGCTCTGATTTTTTTTAGGATCCAATTAACCGGATCAGCTAGATGGATCCGGCAAAAAAACGGATCTGTCGCATTAGTTTTTCACAATCTGCGACAGATCCGTTTTTTTTCCAAATTTGACGGATTGCGACTGATGGCAAAAAACTGACGTGTGAAAGGGGCCTAAGTCTTTGAGAACAAGAATGAGTCCAGAACGAGGCTCTCATAGACTTACACTGAGAGCTTGTGATCGTTACTTATGATTTCCTATCAGTCAGTAGTTGCAATCACGAGATGGCGGTGCAGGACCAGAGCAGCACTGGGAAGAGCAGAAGACAACGGGTGGTAAGAATAATACTAGGGTCAGGGAACTTAGATCAGTAGCACCCCTCCAACACTGAAATAAAAAAATAAAAAAACGTTGGAGTGGTGCTTTAAGTGGATGCTGGTAAGAATGAGCAACTTCACAATTGACCTTTTATTAAACATCCTCTCCAGTCTCTCGCTGTCTAGTGTTCCCACCACTTCATCAGAATATCAGAGATGGACGGTTCCATAAGCACGGCGCACACGCTTGCAAGATTTTTCCAATACAGCTTGCTAGCGCTGCTCTAAAGCTGCCGAGATTGCTAGATCCAACCAGCTTCAGAGCGCCTGCGCTCCTCCATTGCTACAGAGGCAATGCAGCCTCTGCTAGTAACATGGACAGCACACAGTTCATACCAGTGCCTCGCACGTGGGCAAGCAGGAAGCCAGGAGGCAGAGGACTGTGAAGATGCAAGGACACAATAACCCATTACATCTCTAAGAAATTAGAAACCTTTCTTAAACCCTTAGGCCGGCGTCACACTAGCGAGTTTTACAGACGTATGAGCCCATAAAATACGTCCGTAAAACACGCATTACACACGGCCCAATGCTTCTCTATGCCCCTGCTCCTGATCTGTATTATACGGCTTGCTACGGCCGTAGAAAATCGCAGCATGCTGTGTTTGTCACCGTATTGCGCAAAAAAAACGCCAATGAAAGACTATGGAAGCCCCAAAAATATGGATTACACACGGACCAGCAGTGTGACTTGCGAGAAATACGCAGCGGTGTTAGAGAGAAAAGCCGGCAATTCATTGCGGTGTACAGTAAAATCACACTGACAGCTTACAGTAGAATAGGTAGAATAAATGTGTACACATAGAATAGGTATATATATATATATATATATATATATATATATGTCAGTGAGACACATATATGTATATATATTAATATTTCATACAGCGCTAGATAGCTTTAAAGCCGGTAATTCAATCACCGGCTTTTGCTATCTCCTTCCTAAACTCGACATGATATGAGACATGATTACATACAGTAAACCATCTCATATCCCCATTTTTTTGCATATTCCACACTACCAATGTTAGTAGTGTGTATATGCAAAATTTGGCCGTTCCAGCTATTAAATTAAAGGGTTAAATGGCGGAAAAAATTGGCGTGGGCTCCCGCGCAATTTTCTCCGCCAGAGTAGTAAAGCCAGTGACTGAGGGCAGATATTAATAGCCTGGAGAGGGTCCATGGTTATTGCCCCCCCCGGCTAAAAACACCTGCCCCCAGCCACCCCAGAAAAGGCACATCTGGAAGATGCGCCTATTCTGGCACTTGGCCACTCTCTTCCCATTCCCGTGTAGCGGTGGGATATGGGGTAATGAAGGGTTAATGCCACCTTGCTATTGTAAGGTGACATTAAGCCAAATTAATAATGGAGAGGTGTCAATTATGACACCTATCCATTATTAATCCAATACTAGTAAAGGGTTAAAAAAACACACACACACATTATTAAAAATTATTTTATTGAAATAAAAACAAAGGTTGTTGTAATAATTTATTCTACGCTCAATCCTTCTGAAGACCCTCGCTCTGTAAGAAAGAAAAAATAATAAACCAACAATATACATTTTGCAGCCATGAGCTCTGCTAATGCAGCGCTGCTCGTGGCTGCAAAACCCCGGGGAATGAAGGTAAAGTAGGTCAATGACCTATATTTACCTTCATTTGCGGTGAGGCGCCCTCTGCTGGTTGTTCCTGGAGCGTGGGAACTTTCCTAGAGAGCTCCCAGGCTCGAGTTCATATGAGGACAACCAGCAGAGGGCGCAGAGTGCGCCTCACCGCAAATGAAGGTAAATATAGGTCATTTACCTACTTTACCTTCATTCCCCGGGGTTTTGCAGCCACGAGCAGCGCTGCATTAACAGAGCTCATGGCTGCAAAATGTTTTAACCCCTTCAGATGGATTTATATCGTGGGACCTTACAGATTTTCGGAAGGTATGTATATTGTTGGTTTATTATTTTTTCTTTGTTACAGAGCGAGGGTCTTCAGAAGGATTGAGCGTAGAATAAATTATTACAACAACCTTTGTTTTTATTTCAATAAAATAATTTTTAATAATTTAATTTGGCTTAATGTCACCTTACAATAGCAAGTTGGCATTAACCCTTCATTACCCCATATCCCACCGCTACACGGGAATGGGAAGAGAGTGGCCAAGTGCCAGAATAGGCGCATCTTCCAGATGTGCCTTTTCTGGGGTGGCTGGGGGCAGGTGTTTTTAGCCAGGGGGGGCCAATAACCATGGACCCTCTCCAGGCTATTAATATCTGCCCTCAGTCACTGGCTTTACTACTCTGGCGGAGAAAATTGCGCGGGAGCCCACGCCAATTTTTTCCGCCATATAACCCTTTATATTAATAGCTAGAACGGCCGAATTTTGCATATACACACTACTAACATTAGTAGTGTGGAATATGCAAAAAAATGGGGATATGAGATGGTTTACTGTATCTAAACCAGGTCTCATATCATGTTGGGATTTAGGAAGGAGATAGCAAAAGCCGGCAATTGAATTACCGGCTTTAAAGCTATCTAGCGCTGTATGAAGTAATAATATATATACATATATGTGTCTACTGACATATACAGTTAAGTCCATATATATTTGGACAGAGACAACATTTTTCTAATTTTGGTTATAGACTTTACCACAATGAATTTTAAACAAAACAATTCAGATGCAGTTGAAGTTCAGACTTTCAGCTTTCATTTGAGGGTATCCACATTAAAATTGGATGAAGGGTTTAGGAGTTTCAGCTCCTTAACCTGCGCCACCCTGTTTTTAAATGGACCAAAAGTCATTGGACAATTGACTCCAAGGCTATTTCATGGACAGGTGTGGGCAATTACTTCTTTATGTCATTCTCAATTAAGCAGATAAAAGGCCTGGAGTTGATTTGAGGTGTGGTGCTTGCATTTGGAAGGTTTTGCTGTGAAGTAAACATGCGGTCAAAGGAGCTCTCCATGCAGGTGAAACAAGCCATCCTTAAGCTACGAAAACAGAAAAAACCCATCCGAGAAATTGCTACAATATTAGGAGTGGCAAAATCTACAGTTTGGTACATTCTGAGAAAGAAAGAAAGCACTGGTGAACTCATCAATGCAAAAAGACCTGGGCGCACACAGAAGACAACAGTGGTGGATGATCGGGGAATAATCTCCATGGTGAAGAGAAACCCCTTCACAACAGCCAACCAAGTGAACAACACTTTCCAGGAGGTCGGTGTATCAATATCCAAATCTACCATAAAGAGAAGACTGCATGACGGTAAATACAGAGGGTTCACTGCATGGTGCAAGCCACTCATAAGCATCAAGAATAAAAAGGCTAGACTGGACTTTGCTAAAAAAAACATCTAAAAAAGCCAGCACAGTTCTGGAAGAACATTCTTTGGACAGATGAAACCAAGATCAGCCTCTACCAGAATGATGGAAAGAGAAAAGTATGGCAAAGGCGTGGTACAGCTCATGATCCAAAGCATACCACATTATCTGTAAAACACGGCGGAAGCAGTGTGATGGCTTGGGCATGCATGGCTGCCAGTGGCATTGGATCACTAATATTTATTGTTGATGTGACACAGGACAGAAGCAGACAAATAAATTCTGAGGTATTCAGAGCCATACTGTGTGCTCAGATCCAGCCAAATGCAGCCAAACTGATTGGTCGTCGTTTCATTCTACAGATGGACAATGACCCAAAACATAAAGCCAAAGCAACCCAGGAGTTTATTAAAGCAAAGAAGTGGAATATTCTTGAATGGCCAAGTCAGTCACCTGATCTCAACCCAGTTGAGCATGCATTTCACTTGTTAAAGACTAAACTTCAGACAGAAAGGCCCACAACCAAACAGCAACTGAAAACCACTGCAGTGAAGGCCTGGCAGAGCATCAAAAAGGGGGAAACACAGCGTCTGGTGATGTCCATGAGTTCAAGACTTCAGGCAGTCATTGCCAACAAAGGGTTTTCAACCAAGTACTAGAAATGAACATTTTATTTACAATTATTGAATCTGTCCAAGTACTTTTGGTCCCTCTAAAAACATGGTGGCACATGTTAAGGAGCTGAAACTCCTAAACCCTTCATCCAATTTTAATGTGGATACCCTCAAATGAAAGCTGAAAGTCTGAACTTCAACTGCATCTGAATTGTTCTGTTTAAAATTCATTGTGGTAATGTCTATAACCAAAATTAGAAAAATGTTGTCTCTGTCCAAAGATATATGGACTTAACTATATATATATATATATATATATATGTGTATATATATATATATATATATATAGACAGTATATATGTTTTTGTTTTTTTTTAACACATGGATCCCTTGTATAGCCGTATGTCGGTTTTGCAAGCCTGCGAGAAAAACACGCAGTACGGATGCCATACGGATTACATACGGAGGATGCCATGCGCAAAAAACGCTGAAACACCCTGCCTACGGAGGAGCTACGGACCACTATTTTGGGGACTTTTCAGCGTATTACGGCCATAATATACGGACCGTATTGTCTTACGCTGAGTGTGACGCCGGCCTTAATGACCAGAGGTATTTTCGGTTTTGCATTTTCATATTTTGCTCCCCTTCTTCCCAAAGCCATAACTTTTTTTTTGTTGGTCAAAATGGCCATTTAAGGGATTGTTTTTTGCTGGACGAGTTGTACTTTTGAACAACAAATCCAAGTGCAGTGTAATTGCAAAAAAAGTGCACTCCCACAGTTGTTTGTTTTTTGTTTTGTTTTTTTACTATGTTTACTAAATGCTAAATCTGACCTGTCATTATGATTTTCCAGGTGATTATGAATTCATACACACCAAACATGTCTAGGTTCTTTTTATTTAAGTGGTAAAAAAAATTCCAAAATTTGTTAAAAAAATAAAAAATTGTGCCAACTTCCAATACCCGTAATGTATCCATTTTTCGTGATCACGGGTTGGGTGAGGGCTTATTTTTTGCGCGCCGAGCTGACGTTTTTAATGATAGCATTTTGGTGCAGATACGATCCTTTGATCACCCGTTATTACATTTTAATGCAATGTAGAGGCAACCAAAAATCGTAATTCTGGCATTTTGGCTTTTTTTCTCATTACGCCGTTTAGCGATCAGGTTAATCCTTATTTTATATTGATTGATTGCGGCGATACCAAATATGTTTTTTTTATTTCTTTTTTATAGTTTTATTTTGAATGAGGCAAAAGTGGGGTGATTTGAACTTTTATATATTTTTTATTCTTTTAATATTTAAAAAAACTTTTTTTTACTTTTGGCATGCTTCAGTAGTCTCCATGGGAGACTAGAAGCTGCCATAATCCAATCGGCTCTGCTACATACAGGCGATGATCAGATTCCACCTGCGGCTATTAGAGGCACATGTCAGCTGTTCAAAACAGCTGACATGTGCCGGAAAAGATGTGGGCTCCGGCGCTGAGCCCACATGGAAGGCAGTCTGACGTAGGCGTACTATTACACCAGATTTCGGAAAGGGGTTAAAGGGGTAGCTCATTACTTTCAATATAAACTATTCTTAGGACAAATCATCAGTATTAAAACTGTGGGGGTCCAAAAGATGGAACCCCCACTGATCAGCATAAGCTCTAGCGGCAGCCAGATGTAAATAATGTACCAAATGGAACAGCACAGTTTTGTACACTGAAAGCTGAAAATTAAACTACTCTAGAGCAAATGTAGCATCACATGCCTGATTAAAAAAAATAACTAAGATTTTTTAATGTAGTTACATTTTCTCACAGAAAGTGGACACAGTTTGCTTTGTGCTCATTTGGATAATGAGAATATTTTGGCTTCCGCCATAGTTACCAAGTGCAGCTCTTTCTTATATATACTCATACACTATATTGAGGCGGGAACAAGTGTAAAATGTAAACTTTCAGTCCTGCACAAAATTATTATTCAAAGATGGTTTCCTCATTTACTGGTAATTTCTGCCTCACAATTTCCTCCCTTCATTAAGTAATCAGCAAATTCTGAGCTGCCGTATTTTGACATATTTGCCCTGTGGTGAAAACAGAAGCACAACAGTTCGCCTACTGTAAATAAAGCTCAGATTATATTCCCCTGGGAGCCTGATGATGATGAGGTTCAGAAAAGTTTATGTACCAAGTTAATGTCGATAACTTTTTTATAACCCCAATTCCAAAACAGTTGGGAAGTTGTGTAAAATGTATGGTTGCAATAATTTGGAATTCCCTCAGACATTTTTTTGCTTACAACAGAACATATAACACAGATCAGAAGGTGAACATTAGACATTTTTCAATTTAATTTGAAAAAATTACCTTATTTGAAATTGATGGCAACAACGAATCGGAAAAAAATGGGCCAAAAAAGTTGTGAAGTTGTCTACTTTTGTGTATCAACCCCTCTTCTTTTAATATAATTTTAAATCTCTGGGAAGTGATGAGACCAATTGTGAATGTTCTGTGTGACTATTGTTGTCCTATTCTTCTTTGATGAAGGATTCTAGATGCTCAACAGTCCTGGGTCTTTTTTGCTTCATTTTTCATTTCATAATGCACCAAATGTTTTCTACTGGTGAAAAGTCTGGACTGCATGTGGTCGGTTAATCGCCCGTTCTCTTCTTCTGTGAAGCCATACTGTTGTGATAGATGCAGTATGTGGTTTACCATTGTCTTGCTGAAATATGCAAGGAGTTCCCTGCACTAAACGTTGTCTAGACGGGAGCATATTTTATTCCAAAACCTTTATTTAAATCCAGCATTGATAGTGCCACCTAAGATGTGTAAGTTGCCCATGTCGTAGCCACTAATGTAGACCATACCATCACAGATGTAGCTTTTGAACTATGCTCTGATAACAAACTGGATGTTCTCTCTCATCAAGTCCACAGGACACCAAATCTTAGATTTCCATAGAGAATGTCAAATTTTGACTCATCTGACCACAGAAGAGTTTTCCATTTTGTCTCAGTCCATTTTAATTAAGCTTTGATCTGGAAAAGGCGGCAGCATTTCAGGATTGTGTTGATAAATATTTCTTCTTTGCATGATATAGCTTTAACTTGCATTTGTGGATTTTACAGCAAACTTTGTTCACAGACAATGAATTCTGGAATTATTGCCAAGCCCATGCAGTGATTTCATGACCAATCCATACTTGTTTTTAATGCAGTGCCTCCTAATGACATTTAGATCACAAGCCTCCTGAATGGACTGTCAGCCTTGTCCCTTGTACACATGGATTTCTCGAAATCTTTTCATGATATTATGCACAGTCAAAGGTGGGATAGTCAAAGTCTTTGCAATTTTACAATGAACATTGTTCTGAAATTGTTTCACAATTTTTGGACAAAGTTGTACACAGATTGACGAACCTCTGACCATCTTTGCTTCCGAGAGACTCTGCCTCTCTAACATGTCCTCTTTATATGTAACTTAGTTGAAATTTGACCCTACAGCTATTTTTTCATTAGTACAACTTACTTTTTCAGCTCTTTGTTAACCCTTTCCCAACCTATTTGACATGTGTTACTACCATACATTCCGTACAGGCGTTTTTTGTTTTTTTTCAAATGAAATGGAAAAATGCATTTTCAATTCCTATCTATGTTTTATATTCTGAGATGAAAAAATATGGCTATAAGGGATTCAAAACCATGGCATTCTTGTTTTCTTTACATCGTACAAAGTGTCGCCAACTTTTTTAGAATTGCTGTATTTTTTATTGACTTGAAATGTTTATGCTTTCACCTACAATGGCGCAAAAGAAGCAATTTATCTTTGGTAAGAACAAAAGAATACAAAAATAACAACAGAGTTTTCCTTGAGGCTATAAACACATAAACACTATAAAAGTACATTTTAGAAGAAGCTTTCTAAGTGGAATTTACCTTTAAGAATTCATGGGTATTGATACTTTCTTTCATTAATATCTTATAAGACTTCAGAAATGAACTTTATACCCAAAAATGTACATTCACTAGAGAGAAAAAAGAATCCATGTGTATTCTAGGAATTAAGTAAAGGAAAAGCTTAGGAAAAAGGAAAGTAATAAGAGAAAGGTCAAAATGTGGAGTCTTTAGGGAGGCAACCTGTATCCAAGAGAAGAGATTTCCGAAGCAACACAGTTTTCCTCTCCTGATGTACATAAGATTCTTGTCTTACGGTCCAATAACATATTTCAGTTTATGACTTTAGACGTAATAGCTAAAAAAAAAGCAAAAAGATCACAAAAAAAATCTTGACCTTAGCATAATAGGAGACATTCCATAGATTCTTTGATCATCTTGAATCTCTATTTGCCTTCATTCGTTCTTTTGCCAAAACATTTTTTGATATGATACGCGGTATTAAAATAATGAAACATGTGGTTTGTGATTTTAGGAAAGTAAAGGTTTCTTTGTGGGGTGAAGAAAACACTCTATAGCTTGCTGGAATGGATGACTATCACTTTAAGGCCGGCCTCACACTAGCGTGTTTTACGAATGTAAGAGAGGTGCTGAAAATACGGATTGCATATGGTACAATGCTTCTCTATGCCCCAGCTCCTATCAGTCGTATTTTACGGATCCGTATTATACGGTCTTCTACGGCCGTAGAAAAACGCAGCATGCTGCATTTGTCACCGTTTTGCGCAAAAAATACGCCAATGAAAGTCTATGGGGGCCAGAAAAATATGGATTACACACGGACCAACAGTGTGACTTGCGAGAAATACGCCAGACCTCTCCAGACATCGCCAGGTGCAAGGAATTGTGCCAAGCCCTCAATCATGCTAATTAGCTCAAAAAGCCACACAGACATCCCAGAAGTCTGGTGCTCGCCTCCACGGAGTTCCAAGCAGCATGGCCAGCATCATAAACGTGGATATGCTCCTCATCCTGGTCCAAGAAAGGCCAGAAATATGGGACCAGCGGGATCCTAATTATTCGAACTGGGCCAGGAAAGAAGCAGCTTGGAGGACCATCTGTGGGAACCTATTCCCAGATTATGCCCAACGGCCACGTGCGGAGCAGACAAGACTTTGTAAGTACACTCATGTATTCACAATAATTTACTTTGAAAGATGCTTTCCCTATATGATTACTGGAATAATCTTTTTTATCTTACTATGTAATTTTTTGGCATTTTGGTCCAAAAACAAAGCTGATTAACATGATAAAGTGTTTAGGTACATAGCTAATATTGATGTTGCGTTGGTAACTCTTTTTTTTGCCTCAAACCTCGTCCAGAGGCATTTTGTTATCCTCGGTCAAATATTAGATGTATGTCTGCAAGGACAGGGTCCTCTCCCCTCTGTACTAGTCTGTCACTGTAAAGTTGTATACTGTGAACAATATCTAGAACTCTGCATGTAACCCCTTTCTCATGTACAGCACCATGGAAATAATGGTGCTAGAAAAATAAAGAATAATAATAATAATAATATATCACTGACAACTGGATTAAGCTATGTGCATAATGAGCTTAAACAATATTTGCTACCATGTCATTGCAGTGGATGATGTAATGACACAATGGCGCAGCATCAGGGACCAGTACCGGCGGGAAAGGCATCAGTGTGCAAAAAGTGGGTGAGCAGCCCCACCGAAGAAGAAAAAATATATATATTACGACCGTCTTTCCTTTTTGGATGGCAGTATGGATCTAAGACAGTAAGTAATGACCACACAACACATTTTTCCTTAAAAAAAATCTAATTAAGATTATTTGTTATGGTTAGTCCATGGCGAATTACATGTAAGGATGGGTAAATCTAGTCCCAAAAATAATGTTTACACCAAAAAATGTCAAAAGGGTCCTGGAGGAGAGAGGACCCTGCCCGCTAAGTCTTTACAAGCTACAACAAGGGATGGGTTAGAATATAGTAGGCGACGTTAGAGATGTTCATGCAGTGGTTTGGTCGATGGGTGGTTACTGCAGGTTATCTGATTGTTTGAAGAGGTGGGTCTTCATGCTGTTTGTGTAGCTTTCAATGGTAGGCGACAGTATGACGTGTTGCGGTAGTGGTTTCCGCAGTAGGGGTGATACACAAGATAAATCTTGCATACCATTGTGGGAATAGGAGATAAGAGGGGAGTACAGAAGGAGATCTTGTGCTGATCTGAGGTTGTGTGTAGGTAATTATTGTGATAATGTGTAATTATTGTCACAGATGTGTAATAAAATAATGCGCACAAATAAATAACATTTTAATTTATTTTTCTTTGATTTATTGTTTAATAACAGAACACAGTCCAACCTCACAGAGAGGGAGACCGGGTCTGAATCGGAGGCTGTGATAGAGCCCGTAAGTCTGGAAGAAGAGGTGGCAGGCCCATCTTTGGAATCTACATCCATCCTTGAAGGGCCATCAGCTTCGTCATCACTGCAGCCAGCAGCAAGTGAGGAAGATGCAGCACCACCACCCTTAGCAGCACATGATCGGGGAAGGCATGAGGAACATGCCCATAGCAGCAACCGTACAGGCCCACTGGTTTCCTCCCCGCAGGCAGCTGGGGCTTTACGTAGAGGCCACAGAAGGAGAGAGCTTCAAGCCAAAAGGAGTGATGTGGACGCTGGGGTCCTCAATTATTTGGCCAGGGCAGCCACGGATGATGGAGAGGAGGCCTCTGCCTGCAGCCTTGCCCGTTAAATTAGACCCCTTCCCTGTGAGGTGAGGCTACGTGTGAGAGGGTGTATGCAAATCCTGATTGATTTAAGCACCCCTCCAAATAACCCCTATGAGGTGTTTGAATTTCTGGAGCGAAGGCAGCTTTCCCAAACAAACCTCTTGTGCCTTCAATTCACTCAACAGGTGCAGGATCAATCAGGATTTGCAGCACCTACTCCACGTATGCCTACATCTCAACCCCTCCCACCCCAAAATCTACAAAGGCCAGCACTGTTCCAAATGGCAGCCTACAACCCACATTCCCAATATGGCCACTATTCCAGACCCAGTGATGTAGGCTGGTCCCAACCTGGGTTTGGACAACATGGCCATTTTGGGGTTGGGTATGATGCAAGCCAATATGTGTTATGGACCTGGTGGTTAGGAGCACCCGGAACGACCTGATGGTTAAACTCACACAGGATAAGCTCTAGGAAATGGGAGCTCTGCTGGCCGCAACCCCTAATCCTATCACAACTAGAAATAGCCGTGGAGTGTACCTAACTCTGCCTAGATGCCTCTTCACAGCCTAAGAGCTAACTAGCCCTAGAGATAGAAAATAAAGCCTACCTTGCCTCAGAGAAATTCCCCAAAGGAAAAGGCAGCCCCCCACATATATTGACTGTGAGTTAAGATGAAAGTCACAAACACAGAAATGAAACAGGTTTCAGCAAAGGGAGGCCAGACTTACTAAACAGACTGAGGATAGGAAAGGTATCTTTGCGGTCAGCACAAAAAACTACAAAAAGACCACGCAGAGTGTGCAAAAAGACCTCCGCACCGACTAACGGTGCTGAGGTGCCACTCTGCATCCCAGAGCTTCCAGCTAGCAAGGCAAAATCATGATAGCAAGCTGGACAAGAAAACAATGAACAAATAATTAACAAGCAGGGACTTAGCTTCTGCTGGAGTAGACAGGTCACCAGAAAGATCCAAGAGCGAACTGAACCAGTACAAGAACATTGACAGCTGGCATGGAGTAACGATCTGAGTGGAGTTAAATAGAGCAGCCAGCCAAAGAATAAACTACGTCACCTGTGGAAGGAACCTCAGAAGCAGCAGCTCCACTCACAGCCACCAGAGGGAGTCCATGGACAGAACTCGCCGAAGTACCATTCATGACCACAGGAGGGAGTTCGATAACAGAATTCACAACAGTACCCCCCCTTGAAGAGGGGTCACCGAACCCTCACCAGAGCCCCCAGGCCGATCAGGACGAGCCAAATGAAAGGCACGAACTAGATCGGCAGCATGAACATCAGAGGCAAAAACCCAGGAATTATCTTCCTGACCATAACCCTTCCACTTGACCAGGTACTGCAGTTTCCGTCTCGAAATACGATAATCCAAAATCTTCTCCACCACATACTCCAACTCCCCCTCAACCAACACCGGGGCAGGAGGATCAACGGAGGGAATCATAGGCGCCACGTATCTCCGCAATAACGACCTATGGAACACATTATGGATGGCAAAAGAAGCTGGAAGGGCCAAACGAAATGACACAGGACTGAGAACTTCAGAAATCTTATGCGGACCAATGAAACGAGGCTTAAACTTAGGAGAGGAAACCTTCATAGGAACATAACGAGACGACAACCAAACCAAATCCCCAACACGAAGTTGGGGACCAACACAGCGCCGGCGGTTAGCGAAACGTTGAGCCTTCTCCTGGGACAATGTCAAATTGTCCACCACATGAGTCCAAATCTGCTGCATCCTGTCCACCACAGTATCCACACCAGGACAGTCCGAAGGCTCAACCTGCCCTGAAGAGAAACGAGGATGGAAACCAGAATTACAGAAAAAAGGCGAAACCAAAGTAGCCGAGCTGGCCCGATTATTAAGGGCGAACTCAGCCAAAGGCAAGAAGGACACCCAATCATCCTGATCAGCAGAAACAAAGCATCTCAGATATGTTTCCAAAGTCTGATTAGTTCGTTCGGTTTGGCCATTTGTCTGAGGATGGAAAGCCGAAGAAAAAGACAAATCAATGCCCATCTTAGCACAAAAGGACCGCCAAAACCTCGAAACAAACTGGGAACCTCTGTCCGAGACGATGTTCTCCGGAATGCCATGCAAACGAACCACATGCTGGAAAAACAATGGCACCAAATCAGAGGAGGAAGGCAATTTAGACAAGGGTACCAAATGGACCATCTTAGAGAAGCGATCACAAACCACCCAAATGACCGACATCCTTTGAGAGACAGGGAGATCTGAAATAAAATCCATGGAAATATGCGTCCAGGGCCTCTTCGGGACCGGCAAGGGCAAAAGCAACCCACTGGCATGAGAACAGCAGGGCTTAGCCCGAGCACAAGTCCCACAGGACTGCACAAAAGAACGCACATCCCGTGACAAAGAAGGCCACCAAAAGGATCTAGCCACCAAATCTCTGGTACCAAAGATTCCAGGATGACCAGCCAACACCGAACAATGAACCTCAGAGATAACTCTACTAGTCCATCTATCAGGGACAAACAGTTTCTTCGCTGGACAACGGTCAGGCCTATCAGCCTGAAACTTCTGCAGCACCCGCCGCAAATCAGGTGAGATGGCAGACAAAATTACCCCCTCTTTGAAAATACCCGCCGGCTCAGGAACACCCGGAGAGTCAGGCACAAAACTCCTTGACAGGGCATCAGCCTTCACATTCTTAGAGCCCGGAAGGTACGAAACCACAAAATCAAAACAGGAAAAAAACAGCGACCATCGAGCCTGTCTAGGATTCAACCGTTTGGCAGACTCGAGATAAGTCAAATTCTTGTGATCCGTCAAGACCACCACGCGATGCTTGGCTCCTTCAAGCCAATGTCGCCACTCCTCGAATGCCCACTTCATGGCCAACAACTCTCGATTGCCAACATCATAATTGCGCTCAGTAGGCGAGAATTTTCTAGAAAAGAAGGCACATGGTTTCATCACCGAGCCATCAGAACTTATTTGCGACAAAACAGCCCCTGCTCCAATCTCGGAAGCATCAATCTCGACCTGAAACGGGAGTGAAACATCTGGCTGGCACAACACAGGGGCAGAAGAAAAACGACGCTTCAACTCCTGAAAAGCCTCTACGGCCGCAGAGGACCAATTGACCACATCAGCACCTTTCTTGGTCAAATCAGTCAACGGTTTAGCAACGCTAGAAAAATTAGCGATGAAGCGACGGTAAAAATTAGCAAAGCCCAGGAACTTCTGCAGGCTCTTCACAGATGTCGGCTGAGTCCAATCATAAATGGCCTGAACTTTAACAGGGTCCATCTCGATAGTAGGAGGGGAAAAAATGAAACCCAAAAATGAAACCTTCTGAACTCCAAAGAGACATTTTGACCTCTTCACAAACAAGGAATTCGCACGAAGGACCTGGAACACCATTCTGACCTGCTTCACATGAGACTCCCAATCATCCAAAAAGACCAAAATATCATCCAAATATACAATCATGAATCTATCCAGGTACTTTCAGAAGATGTCATGCATAAAGGACTGAAACACAGATGGAGCATTAGAAAGCCCAAATGGCATAACCAGGTACTCAAAATGGCCCTCGGGCGTATTAAATGCTGTTTTCCATTCATCGCCCTGTTTAATTCGCACAAGATTATACGCCCCTCGAAGATCTATCTTGGTGAACCAACTAGCCCCCTTAATCCGAGCAAACAAATCAGACAGCAGCGGCAAAGGGTACTGAAATTTGACTGTGATCTTATTAAGAAGGCGGTAATCAATACAAGGTCTCAAAGAACCATCCTTCTTGGCCACAAAAAAGAACCCTGCTCCCAACGGTGATGACGACGGGCGAATATGACCTTTCTCCAAGGATTCCTTTATGTAACTCCGCATTGCGGCATGCTCTGGCACAGATAAATTAAACAGTCGGCCTTTAGGAAACTTACTACCAGGAATCAAATTAATAGCACAATCGCAATCCCTATGAGGAGGTAGGGCACTGGATTTGGGCTCATCAAATACATCCCGGTAATCTGACAAAAACTCAGGGACTTCAGAAGGAGTGGAAGGCGAAATTGACAGCAATGGAACATCACCATGTACCCCCTGACAACCCCAGCCGGACACAGACATAGATTTCCAATCCAATACTGGATTATGGACTTGTAGCCATGGCAACCCCAAAATGACCACATCATGCAGATTATGCAACACCAAAAAGCGAATATCCTCCTGATGTGCAGGAGCCATGCACATGGTCAATTGAGTCCAGTACTGAGGCTTATTCTTGGCCAAAGGCGTAGCATCAATTCCTCTCAATGGAATAGGATACTGCAAGGGTTCCAAGAAAAAACCACAGCGCCTAGCAAACTCTAAGTCCATCAAATTCAGGGCAGCGCCTGAATCCACAAATGCCATAACAGAATAGGACGACAAAGAGCAAATCAGAGTAACGGACAAAAGAAATTTAGACTGTACCGTACCAATGGTGGCAGACCTAGCGAACCGCTTAGTGCGCTTAGGACAATCGGAGATAGCATGAGTGGAATCACCACAGTAAAAACACAGCCCATTCCGACGTCTGTGTTCTTGCCATTCAGCTCTGGTCAAAGTCCTATCACATTATATAGGCTCAGGCCTATGCTCAGAGAATACCGCCAAATGGTGCACAGCTTTGCGCTCACGCAAGCGCCGATCGATCTGAATGGCCAAGGACATAGACTCATTCAGACCAGCAGGCGTGGGAAATCCCACCATGACATCCTTAAGGGCTTCAGAAAGACCCTTTCTGAAAATTGCTGCCAGGGCACACTCATTCCACTGAGTAAGCACAGACCACTTTCTAAACTTCTGACAATATACCTCCGCTTCATCCTGACCCTGACACAAAGCCAGCAAGATTTTCTCTGCCTGATCCACTGAATTTGGTTCATCATAAAGCAATCCAAGCGCCAGAAAAAACGCATCTACATCACGCAATGCAGGGTCTCCTGGCGCAAGGGAAAATGCCCAGTCTTGAGGGTCACCACGCAACAAAGAAATAATGATTTTTACTTGTTGAACGGGGTCACCAGAGGAGCGGGGTTTCAAAGTTAGAAACAGTTTACAATTATTTTTGAAATTCAGGAACTTAGATCTATCCCCAGAAAACAAATCAGGAATTGGAATTCTAGGCTCTAACATCGGATTCTGAACCACAAAATCTTGAATGTTTTGTACCCTTGCAGTGAGATGATCCACACAAGAGGACAGACCTTGAATGTCCATATCTACACCTGTGTCCTGAACCACCCAGAGGTTAAGGGGAAAAGAAAGACAAAACACACTGCAGAGAAAAAAAAAATGGTCTCAGAACTTCTCTTATCCCTCTATTGAGATGCATTAATACTTTGGGCCAGCTGTACTGTTATGGACCTGGTGGTTAGGAGCACCCGGAACGACCTGATGGTTAAACTCACACAGGACAAGCTCTGGGAAGTGGGAGCTCTGCTGACCGCAACCCCTAATCCTATCACACAACTAGAAATAGCCGTGGAGCGTACCTAACTCTGCCTAGATGCCTCTTCACAGCCTAAGAGCTAACTAGCCCTAGAGATAGAAAATAAAGCCTACCTTGCCTCAGAGAAATTCCCCAAGGGAAAAGGCAGCCCCCCACATATATTGACTGTGAGTTAAGATGAAAGTCACAAACACAGAAATGAAACAGGTTTCAGCAAAGGGAGGCCAGACTTACTAAACAGACTGAGGATAGGAAAGGTATCTTTGCGGTCAGCACAAAAAACTACAAAAAGACCACGCAGAGTGTGCAAAAAGACCCCCGCACCGACTCACGGTGCTGAGGTGCCACTCTGCATCCCAGAGCTTCCAGCTAGCAAGGCAAAATCATGATAGCAAGCTGGACAAGAAAACAATGAACAAATACAAGCAGGGACTTAGCTTCTGCTGGAGTAGACAGGTCACCAGAAAGATCCAAGAGCGAACTGAACCAGTACAAGAACATTGACAGCTGGCATGGAGTAATGATCTGAGTGGAGTTAAATAGAGCAGCCAGCCAAAGAATAAACTACGTCACCTGTGGAAGGAACCTCAGAAGCAGCAGCTCCACTCACAGCCACCAGAGGGAGTCCATGGACAGAACTCGCCGAAGTACCATTCATGACCACAGGAGGGAGTTCGATAACAGAATTCACAACAATATGTCCGTCAGCATGAGGGCCAGAGACAATTAGCTTATGAACAACACACAACTGGCCAATGTGGACCGGGCCAGTATTCTGCGCCACAAGCCACACCATCCTCACAGCGTGAAGGACAATTAGCCCAACAAAGGCCCCCTGAACAGGACCCTGAGCTGCCGCCATCTCCCCCGCCAACTTACAGGGATCTGTAATGTTTTTGGTTTGTTTGTTTATATTCTTTTTTTTGTTTGTGGCAAACCATGTTTTTGTCTTTTTTGTTGTGGTTACTTGTTTAAAAAAACAAAACAAAAAAAAACCATATGACTAAAATATGGTTACAAGTTTAACAAAAAAGGCTTTTGCTGGTAGTAAAAAATTTTGACAAAAGCCAATTGATGTTTGTGGACCAATCATTATTACATCACACACATATGCTCTAAACATAAACATCTTGTCATTAAGGAAAGACAACACACACAGTACTGTTTCAGTGGCTTAAAAAATTATATTTGACAAATATATATAGAAAATAATTAAATCACAATTGAGAAACAGCATAATCTTGCCAGGGAGTAGAACCCTGAGGAGAAACAAAAAAATTGGTGAAAACATCCCTAACTTTTACGCCAGAAAAGGGACAGCGGAGGAGGGCCATGTGGTGTAGGCCTAATTACAGTACTCAACATGTGTTCATCATTAGCATCTGACAAGCAATCATGTATGCGGGTATAATTGTGCAAAATTACTGAGGCTTTGATTACTTCATTGACTGTAGCCTCACTGAGCTGTAGGGCAGTCTGGAGGACAAGCCATTTGGCCACCAGAATACCAAAGGCGCACTCCACCAGTCTACGCGCCCTAGAAAGGTGCAAATTAAAGATCCTCCAACGGTGGTCGAGGTTGCGTCGGGGATAAGGCCTCATGACATGTCTGGTCAGTTGGAACGCCTCATCTCCAACAAAAACAAAAGGCACTGCTTCTGCAGTGGAGCCTGGGAGTTGTTGTGGTGGTGGGAGATCTAACTGGTTGTCACATAGCCGCCGACCCATAATGGACGAATTGAAGACCCTAGAGTCTCCAGTTCGGCCATAGGCCCCAATGTCTACAATTATAAATCTGTAGTTAACGTCAACTACAGCTAACAGAACTACAGAGAAAAACTGCTTATAATTGTAGAATTGGAAGCCAGAGTTCGGCGGCTTACGTACCCTGATATGTTTCCCATCCACCGCTCCAATGCAGTTTGGAAAGTCACAATTGGCCTGGAACCCACAGGCTATTTTTAGCCAATCAGCCTGTTTTGGCTCAGGCATCACAAGGTCCTTGAGTCTATCCCTTATTTGCCTACAGGTTGACCGCACAATGCCAGAAATTGTTGATCGGCCAATCAAAAACTCCAGGTGGAGTCCCGCAAACGACAATCCAGTGGTCAGGAAGCTGAAAGTGAACAAAAAAAAATATTAGTTATGTTTAAAGAGTTCACACAAAACATGAAGAAGCACAATCATATTTCATATCTTCACAAACATGCTTAACGCTGTAAAATGAAAAATGTCCTTAGTGTGCTTAAATATAACATTTCCCCAACTTATTTAGACCTGCTTGTGACCTAATGTACACATATACATGAAAATACCTGATAGAAACAAACACATAACAAAATATATCATCAACAACATACAGTATGTGAGGATGTAGAATACATACCGTAATGTTATGAAAGGCAATTCAGAATCACAATGGACATGGAGGTCAGAGCACATACAGTGATCTGACAATAACGCAAAATAATAGAACGAGCTCTGAGACGTGGGAACTCTGCAGACAGCAATCCCTAATCCTATCAAACCACACTAAAGGTAGCCGTGGAGCGCTCCTGACCAGAACCTAGGCGCCTCGTCACAGCCTGAGAAACTAGCTAGTCCTGAAGAAGAAAAATAAGCCTACCTTGCCTCAGAGAAATTCCCCAAAGGAAAAGGCAGCCCCCCACATATAATGACTGTGAGTAAGATGAAAACACAAACATAGAGATGAAACAGATTTAGCAAAGTGAGGCCCGACTAGCTGAACAGAACGAGGATAGGGAAGGTAACTTTGCGGTCAGCACAAAACCCTATAAATAACCACGCAGAGGGGACAAAAAGACCCTCCGCACCGACTAACGGTACGGAGGTGGTCCCTCTGCGTCTCAGAGCTTCCAGCAGGCGAGACAAACCAATAAAGCAAGCTGGACAGAAAAATAGCAACAAAATAACATAAGCAAAACTTAGCTTTGCAGAGCAGCAGGCCACAGGAATGATCCAGGGAAAAAACAAGTCCTACACTGGAACATTGACAGGAAGCATGGATCAAAGCATCAGGTGGAGCTAAGTAGAGAAGAAGCTAACGAGCTCACCAGATCACCTGAGGGAGGAAACTCAGAAGCTGCAGTACCACTTTCCTCCACAAACGGAAGATCCCAGAGAGAATCAGCCGAAGTACCACTTGTGACCACAGGAGTGAACTCTGCCACAGAATTCACAACAGTACCCCCCCCTTCAGGAGGAGTCACCGAACCCTCACCAGAGCCCCCAGGCCGACCAGGATGAGCCACATGAAAGGCACGAACAAGATCGGGAGCATGGACATCAGAGGCAAAAACCCAGGAATTATCTTCCTGAGCATAACCCTTCCATTTAAACAGATCCTGGAGTTTCCGTCTTGAAACACGAGAATCCAAAATCTTCTCCACAATATACTCCAATTCCCCCTCCACCAAAACTGGGGCAGGAGGCTCAACAGATGGAACAATAGGTGCCACGTATCTCCGCAACAATGACCTATGGAATACGTTATGTATGGAAAAAGAATCTGGAAGGGTCAGACGAAAAGACACAGGATTAAGAACCTCAGAAATCCTATACGGACCAATAAAACGAGGTTTAAACTTAGAAGAGGAAACCTTCATAGGAATATGACGAGAAGATAACCAAACCAGATCCCCAACACGAAGTCGGGGACCCACACGGCGTCTGCGATTAGCGAAAAGTTGAGCCTTCTCCTGGAACAAGGTCAAATTGTCCACCACCTGAGTCCAAATCTGCTGCAACCTGTCCACCACAGTATCCACACCAGGACAGTCCGAAGACTCAACCTGTCCAGAAGAGAAACGAGGATGGAACCCAGAATTGCAGAAAAACGGTGAAACCAAGGTAGCCGAGCTGGCCCGATTATTAAGGGCGAACTCAGCCAAAGGCAAAAAGGACACCCAGTCATCCTGATCAGCAGAAACAAAGCACCTCAGATATGTTTCCAAGGTCTGATTGGTTCGCTCGGTCTGGCCATTAGTCTGAGGATGGAAAGCCGAGGAAAAAGACAAGTCAATGCCCATCCTACCACAAAAGGCTCGCCAAAACCTCGAAACAAACTGGGAACCTCTGTCAGAAATAATATTCTCTGGAATGCCATGCAAACGAACCACATGCTGGAAGAACAAAGGCACCAAATCAGAGGAATAAGGCAATTTAGACAAGGGTACCAGATGGACCATCTTAGAAAAGCGATCACAGACCACCCAAATGACTGACATCTTTTGAGAAACGGGAAGGTCAGAAATAAAATCCATAGAGATATGTGTCCAAGGCCTCTTCGGGACCGGCAAGGGCAAAAGCAACCCACTGGCACGAGAACAGCAGGGCTTAGCCCGAGCACAAATCCCACAGGACTGCACAAAAGTACGCACATCCCGCGACAGAGAGGGCCACCAAAAGGATCTAGCCACTAACTCTCTGGTACCAAAGATTCCAGGATGACCAGCCAACACCGAACAATGAAGTTCAGAGATAACTCTATTCGTCCACCTATCAGGGACAAACAGTTTCTCCGCTGGGCAACGATCAGGTTTATTAGCCTGAAATTTTTGCAGCACCCGCCGCAAATCAGGGGAGATTGCAGACACAATTACTCCCTCCTTGAGGATACCCGCCGGCTCAGACAAACCCGGAGAGTCGGGTACAAAACTCCTAGACAGAGCATCCGCCTTCACATTTTTAGAGCCCGGAAGGTACGAAATCACAAAGTCAAAACGGGCAAAAAACAACGACCAACGAGCTTGTCTAGGATTCAAGCGCTTGGCAGACTCGAGATAAGTCAAGTTCTTATGATCAGTCAATACCACCACGCGATGCTTAGCTCCTTCAAGCCAATGACGCCACTCCTCGAATGCCCACTTCATGGCCAGCAACTCTCGGTTGCCCACATCATAATTTCGCTCAGCAGGCGAAAACTTCCTGGAAATGAAAGCGCATGGTTTCATCACTGAGCAACCAGAACCTCTCTGTGACAAAACAGCCCCTGCTCCAATCTCAGAAGCATCAACCTCGACCTAGAACGGAAGAGAAACATCTGGTTGACACAACACAGGGGCAGAAGAAAAACGACGCTTCAACTCTTGAAAAGCTTCCACAGCAGCAGAAGACCAATTGACCACATCAGCACCCTTCTTGGTCAAAACGGTCAATGATTTAGCAATACTAGAAAAATTGCAGATGAAGCGACGATAAAAATTAGCAAAGCCCAGGAACTTTTGCAGACTTTTCAGAGATGTCGGCTGAGTCCAATCATGGATGGCTTGGACCTTAACAGGATCCATCTCGATAGTAGAAGGGGAAAAGATGAACCCCAAAAATGAAACCTTCTGCACACCAAAGAGACACTTTGATCCCTTCACAAACAAAGAATTAGCACGCAGGACCTGAAAAACCGTTCTGACCTGCTTCACATGAGACTCCCAATCATCCGAGAAGATCAAAATGTCATCCAAGTACACAATCAGGAATTTATCCAGGTACTCTCGGAAGATGTCATGCATAAAGGACTGAAACACTGATGGAGCATTGGCAAGTCCGAACGGCATCACGAGATACTCAAAATGACCCTCGGGCGTATTAAATGCAGTTTTCCATTCATCGCCTTGCTTAATTCGCACCAGATTATACGCACCACGAAGATCTATCTTTGTGAACCAACTAGCCCCCTTAATCCGAGCAAACAGATCAGATAACAATGGCAAGGGGTACTGAAATTTAACCGTGATCTTATTAAGAAGGCGGTAATCTATACAAGGTCTCAGCGAACCATCCTTCTTGGCTACAAAAAAGAACCCTGCTCCTAATGGCGACGATGACGGGCGAATATGCCCCTTTTCCAGGGATTCCTTCACATAACTGCGCATAGCGGTGTGCTCAGGCACGGACAAATTAAACAATCGACCTTTTGGGAATTTACTACCAGGAATCAAATTGATAGCACAATCACAATCCCTATGCGGAGGTAGGGTATTGGACTTGGGCTCATCAAATACATCCCGGTAATCAGACAAGAACTCTGGGACCTCAGAAGGGGTGGATGACGAAATTGACAGAAATGGAACATCACCATGTACCCCCTGACAACCCCAGCTGGACACCGACATGGATTTCCAATCTAATACTGGATTATGGGTTTGTAGCCATGGCAACCCCAACACGACCACATCATGCAGATTATGCAACACCAGAAAGCGAATAACCTCCTGATGCGCAGGAGCCATGCACATGGTCAGCTGGGTCCAGTACTGAGGCTTATTCTTGGCCAAAGGCGTAGCATCAATTCCTCTCAATGGAATAGGACACTGCAAGGGCTCCAAGAAAAACCCACAACGCTTAGCATATTCCAAGTCCATCAAATTCAGGGCAGCGCCTGAATCCACAAATGCCATGACAGAATACGATGACAAAGAGCAGATCAAGGTAACGGACAGAAGAAATTTTGACTGTACAGTACCAATGGTGGCAGACCTAGCGAACCGCTTAGTGCGCTTAGGACAATCAGAGATAGCATGAGTGGAATCACCACAGTAGAAACACAGACCATTCAGACGTCTATGTTCTTGCCGTTCAACTCTGGTCAAGGTCCTATCACACTGCATAGGCTCAGGTTTAAGCTCAGGTAATACCGCCAAATGGTGCACAGATTTACGCTCACGCAAGCGTCGACCGATCTGAATGGCCAAAGACATAGACTCATTCAAACCAGCAGGCATAGGAAATCCCACCATGACATCCTTAAGGGCTTCAGAGAGACCCTTTCTGAATATTGCTGCCAGCGTAGATTCATTCCATTGAGTGAGCACCGACCACTTTCTAAATTTCTGACAATATACCTCTATCTCATCCTGAGCCTGACAAAGAGCCAGCAAATTTTTTTCTGCCTGATCCACTGAATTAGGCTCATCGTACAGCAACCCAAGCGCCAGGAAAAACGCATCGATATTACTCAATGCAGGATCTCCTGGCGCAAGAGAAAACGCCCAGTCCTGAGGGTTGCCGCGCAAAAAAGAAATGACGATCCTAACCTGTTGAATTGGGTCACCAGAAGAGCGAGGTTTCAAAGCCAGAAATAGTTTACAATTATTTTTTTAAACTCAGAAATTTAGTTCTATCTCCAAAAAACAAATCTGGAATAGGAATTCTCGGTTCTAGCAAAGAATTCTGAACCACAAAATCTTGAATATTTTGAACTCTTGCCGTGAGCTGATCCACACATGAAAACAGACCTTTAATGTCCATTGCTACACCTGTGTCCTGAACCACCCAAATGTCTAGGGGAAAAAAAAGACAAAACACAGTGCAAAGAGAAAAAAATGGTCTCAGAACTTCTTTTTTCCCTCTATTGAGAATCATTAGCACTTTTGGTTTCCTGTACTGTTATGAAAGGCAATTCAGAATCACAATGGACATGGAGGTCAGAGCACATACAGTGATCTGACAATAACCCAAAATAATAGAACGAGCTCTGAGACGTGGGAACTCTGCAGACCGCAATCCCTAATCCTATCAAACCACACTAAAGGTAGCCGTGGAGCGCTCCTGACCAGAACCTAGGCGCCTCGTCACAGCCTGAGAAACTAGCTAGTCCTGAAGAAGAAAAATAAGCCTACCTTGCCTCAGAGAAATTCCCCAAAGGAAAAGGCAGCCCCCCACATATAATGACTGTGAGTAAGATGAAAACACAAACATAGAGATGAAACAGATTTAGCAAAGTGAGGCCCGACTAGCTGAACAGAACGAGGATAGGGAAGGTAACTTTGCGGTCAGCACAAAACCCTATAAATAACCACGCAGAGGGGACAAAAAGACCCTCCGCACCGACTAACGGTACGGAGGTGGTCCCTCTGCGTCTCAGAGCTTCCAGCAGGCGAGACAAACCAATAAAGCAAGCTGGACAGAAAAATAGCAACAAAATAACATAAGCAAAACTTAGCTTTGCAGAGCAGCAGGCCACAGGAATGATCCAGGGAAAAAACAAGTCCTACACTGGAACATTGACAGGAAGCATGGATCAAAGCATTAGGTGGAGTTAAGTAGAGAAGAAGCTAACGAGCTCACCAGATCACCTGAGGGAGGAAACTCAGAAGCTGCAGTACCACTTTCCTCCACAAACGGAAGATCCCAGAGAGAATCAGCCGAAGTACCACTTGTGACCACAGGAGTGAACTCTGCCACAGAATTCACAACACCGTAAGGTAAGGAGAAGACGCTCCTCTGCGGATATGGCTTTGCGCATCCTTGTGTCCTAATATGTGATTCATGGATGTAATATCTCTAACAATCTATCAAATGTTTGTATTGTCATGCGACAGTAGAGATAGAACTTTTCTGGATGTTCCTGCAGAGCTGTATATAGCCTATGAAAATGGCCTTTAGTGAGGCGTTTAGTCAAAAGAGGATGCACCCACATTCTTCTGCTCCTCCTTCGTGGATCCACAATCACAGGATATGGCTGGCCAATCCGACGCGACAAGACCCAGTTAAACAAAACCTGCTGCGTTGGAGTGAACTGCAGGAGGTCAGACATGGTGCAAACGTTACAACAACACTCCATCAGATGCAGAACCACAAAATGGCCATATGGGAGTGAGCCACCTGTTGTAGAGGCCTTAAATAGGGTTGGTGATGGTGATTTAAATCAATTTTAGCCTCCAAAACCGTTAAATGTCCATTTTGTCAGGTTGCGTGAAAAATACGCATTACGATGGGCATACGGATTACATACGCAACATTACATGCGCAAAATACGCGACCACACCTTGCCTACGGAGTACTTACGGATCACCATTTTTGGAATTTTGTGGCGTATTACGGCCGTAAAATACGGACCGTATTTTTATACGCTGAGTGTGAGGCCGGCCTAAGACCTAACTGCTTGGTAATTGGCCCATTGTGGTTATAAATGTGTGTGATCACACCATTTCATGCTATAGCCAAGCATAAAGGGGACTTCTCGGGGGGTTTCTGCATCCTAGTTTTATGGAATTAATAAATAATAGATTTTAATTTTTGATGTCCAATTATTGTTTACTTCTTGTTAGGATGACATATGAATCAGTTTTAATGCTAACTGAAGAGGAACATGCTTACTACTGTAAATGGCTGAGAAAAGGAAAATATTGTATCTCCGGAATGTAAATTGCATTTCCAATTAGTGATGTTATTTTTCCCAGAGATAAAATTGGGGTGTTTCATGATGAAAGTGAGAGAACATCATTAAACTTCCATATGTGGCAGAATAAGACTTTCATTCTAATATATGCAAGATAACTAGGATCTTTCAACTGAAATATCACGCTATGTGATATTAAGTTTGTTTATTTTCCCTTCTCAGCTTTCTTACTTACCTTACGATGTGCGATAATTCACTATATTAAGGCACCATTTCTTCTACCCCTTCATTAAGTTATGCTAATTACTAAGCCCAATTTGCATATTTGTGATTTCACTTTTCGTATCATTCCCAGTTGTCTATGCCAGTTAAAAGCTTCTCATTAAAATGAGCAAAGTGCTGCACTGGCAATTCTGCCAGTTGCCCGTGTACAGATGTAATCCTAGCAAAGCTCCCATAATGCAGTACGAGTGTTACTTCTCCTTTATAGATTAATGCACAGTACCTAATGGATGAAATAGAAAATATGAAAACAGAAAATGGCCATGCTTAGTCATATCGGGTTCAGTGTTGCTTGAAAGTTTGTGAACCCTTTGGAATTTTCCATAATTCTGCTTACATTTGACCTACAGCTACATCAGATTTTCACACAAAGTCCTAAAATTAGATAAAAAGAACTGGCTAACAAATACAAATGATAAAAAGCGGATTAGTCATAGTCTATTTATTGTTACATATAATAAACAGCCACAAACAAAACAATGTATGATCTGGTTTATCCAAGGAAATAGCTAAATACTGCACTAGTACAGACATAGGGAAGACATGGACCATCTGCTTAAGATCACGGACATCCCAGGTTATAACAAATCGCCACATAGACCCAGGTTGTCATTTTATGGGGCACTGCCTGACTGCGGAAGTTGGCATCCTAAAAATAAATGGAGAATGTCATCTCCACTCATCGTCATCTGGCCCTATAGCACCCTAAAAGACCCTAGGGTATAATCCGCTACCAAATGAATAAGAAACCTATAAACTAAGGATTACTGAAGACAAAAACAACAGATACTAGGACCTAAGGTAGCCTATCCGATACTCATACAGCCTGTATGAATGGCTAGCAATATCTAAATGTGGTTATCGGGTATGTTTAAGCCATGTACCACAAAGCATCTAACTCCTTTGTGAATTTGTAAGTATAAATTCATCAATATACATCTGTCATACTTAGAAAAATGCACCTTGTCCCACAAACAACAAGCACTTATAAGACTAGAAAGTCTGAAAAATATAGATAACGTGGTCATCAAGGAATGACGTATTGATGACTTATTCATAGGAGATTGATGTCTACTACAGCAATGCATGGATATAAGCAATGTATAGAGTATTTAAATTACCCACTACAGAACTGCCACATGTTGCGCTATACCTTAATATCCTTGTACCCAAACCTGTACACAATATCATATGTGGGTCCCAGTAGTTAAGTATTTTTCCGAATGTAAAGCTATGTTTTCATCATGTTCTTCTAGAAATGTTTTTGTTGCATTCAGTGATCTCTTTCTCCTTGCCAGCTGTCTGCACCTGTTTCCTGCATTTTTTCTCACTATCCATTATTGTGCCTAGATCATTTTTCAGTTTTAAACAGTATATTTAGTATACTAGAGTAATACAAAATCAAATGATCACAATGACACATCCTGACCAAATAGACTGGGTTCATATCATGGTAATGCTTCATTAAAGGGGTTTTCCAAGAAGCAAATAAATAGATGCAGTCTGAAGAAACACAGCTTCTGAGATCTTTGTCTCAAGTGACAGAGGAACTGTATCGTAAGTACACATCATGGTGAGCTGCCGGAGAAGGGCAGTGACAGGAAAATAAATAAATCTTCTCAGCTGACAGAGCATAAAGGACTGAGGCTGGAGAAAAAAATCATTTGTGATTTTTCTTGAATATTTTTAGCTGAGGAGAAAATGTATTTCTTCTACAGTCACAGACTTCTCTGGCAGCTCACTTGTATGTGTGCCTACAATACCTCTGTTCTGTCATTTGAGACACAAGTCTTGGTAGTTGTGTTTCTTTAGATTGACACATGAATAGGATAGACTGTCACTTGAAATACGTAATGGGTGCTATTCTTTTACATTACCTGGAGAAGCCCTTTAAGTAATACGTCTGGGGGATTCCGTTAGAGTCGAAAAAAATGTATTCAGATATACCTCACCCACTGAGGTTCCATATACTTTAATGACGCCACAGGGAACAAAAAAATGAAATTTGTTTGACCTTTCCAGTTGTGTGTAGTCTGCCACACTATTGTGTCTGACAAAAAAGACAAACACTGCTGCAAAGGAGGTCAGACAGGGTCCAAAACAAGGATTTAAAGGGAACCTGTAAGCAGATTTTTGCTACCTCATCTGAGAGCAGCATAATGTAGGCAAATAGACCCTAAATTCAATGATATATAACTTAGTTTACTGATTGCAGCGGTTCTGACACAATCAGAGTTTTTATATTTACCATGAAGCAAAGCTGAAAAAGCTAACCCCGCCCATAGAAGGCACTGTATATACAATGTCTATAGACAGAGAGCTGCTTATCACAGAAGGGGCAGAGTCAGACTACCAGCTATGTGCTGCCATGTCCCAGCAATGATAAGCTCCTGGTGCTAGAACAATCATTGCAAGTAAACTAAACCACAAAGCTTGATGAGAGGCATCCCTGAAATCTGTGTTTTAACTCCTACAGCATGCTGTCTTCAGATTACATAGCAAAAACCTGCTGAGAGATTCCCTGTAATCTTACTGGAATTCTTCTTTAAGTTATAAGATAAAGATTCAACCTATCCCACAGAGCAAATTGAAATCCTCATGCATCCTAGGCTTCTGTTGGACTGTATCGGATTAGCTAACATTTGATGCCTCAGTGAATTTTTGGCACCCAAGGCCCTGCCACTAGTTCACTGATTGTCCTTCCTTGGACCATGTTCGGTACTAAAATCTGCATAACAGGAACACCCCACAAAATCTGATATTTGGAGATTCTTTTCATTCTTTGCTAACTTCATTTAGATCCTTGTCCCGCTTGACCATTTTTCAGCTTGCAATATATCAATTTCAAGAACTGTTTGCTCATTTGTTGTCTCCTATAGATCACCTCTTGAAATGTGCTATTGTAATAAGATAATTACAATTATTAACTTCTTGTGTTACAAACTGCCTGTATTACATTGTAAAGATGCTATTTCACATTCCCAGATTTTGAAGCCAAATATTAAGTGTTCAGATTAGCGGTGAGTCTGACCCCCTGGGCATTTTCTAAACTTTTAATCCAGCCCTGCACATGAGTGCACAGCAGGACCTATGTAAAATAACTGACCGTCAGGTGCTTACCTAGAGGAACCAACTCAAATACAATCAAACAAATAAGGCAGCACTCTGTAACACTATAACATGCAAACATGAAAGGTACACATGATTTGGTCAATTTATGCGTTAAGCTTTTTCAATTTTTCATATGTCTAATGCAGTAATGCAATTTAATTTTCATATTTCATGTTTGCAAGCTATGAAACTAGAGTGCTACCTTATTTGTTTGATTGTACACCAGGACCTGACTTGTCTTTTAATGGCAAATCTGTTGTTCTTGCATTAGTCAGATGACATTTAGTATTGGGCTTTTGGAGTTAAGATAAAAAAAATATTGCTGTTCTCTTTTTCTCCCGAAAAATCACCATGCTTGTCCACAGCTTGTGTCATACTGCAGCTCAGTATTATATGTTTCAATGTACAGGCATTGCATGACACAATATAGCACATGTACAGGGGCAGTGCTGGGTCTGGAAGAAAGCAGCTGTGGCACCCCAGGAGTACAGTTGCCACAGTGGCATTCCCTCCCTCACAGGGGGTGATGTCATGTCTGGAAGCAAGGAGGGGTCCCCATGCCAGGTAACACCAGCATACAACACTTTTCCTTACTCCAGACCAGAAGGGGGAGCTCTAACACCCGGTTTCAGGGGAGCTTCCTTATAAGTTCTGGCCTGGAGGCGGAGTTAGTTAGTTTGAGTCTGAGAGAGGAGAGGAGGGAAGTTGAGAACCTGGGGAGTGGAGCTGTAACCAAGCTCACCCCAGAGCTGAGCGGTGACAAAGACGATGCCAGAGTCCTTGGCATTTTTTTGCTATGTAATCTGACTGTGGCATAACGTAGAGAGAGAGACTCTGATTCCAGTGATAAATCACTTAGAATAATTGAATATTACAGTTGGAGGGGACCTCAACGGTTTCCTCCCACTTAGTTTACTTGGTGCCTTAATTATGATACAGAGTTTTCTCTACTGCAGATCTAGCAGAGCTCAGTTGTTGATCTGCGTATAACCCCGAACACACCACCAGGTTTTGTGCACATTGTACGGTGAAAGAAAACTGATTATCAGTGCTGGGGTGAGGTTGGACTACAATGCACGAGGTCAGTTGTCCTGCAGCGATAATCTCCTGCTGATAAAACACTGATTACTCAGCAGAAAAACAAAACCTTGTAAGTGACACATACCTGTAATAAGGGTCCCTGCTCCTACACTATGGTGTGCTCACATTACATAGAAAAAAACTGGTGACTTATTATTAATCATGTCTACAGAAATTTTCCAATGCTATAAAAAGAAAACACATCATATGTTACTTTTTCTTCATCTACCTCAGTAATTCTACTGATTGAAAATCTATTCTAGATTTTAGTTTTGCCATTTGAATAATTTTACCTTACATCTCTCTTTGATCTGTGCTAACATTAGTATATTTTTCATGGTATTTTTTATGTTTTATTGCTTTGTTCTAGTTTTAGTCATTTTAACATTTTATTTTTGTTGCTTATTGCTTCTTTTATTCACAGAGATATTCCACCTGGCATGTCTCTCTCAATACCTATTGTGTTTCAGTATCCAATTTTGCCACTTGCTCTGCATTTGACGGGCAATGTCTCAGTGTGAACTGGAAATGGTCCCTAATTATGTTGTGGGTGGACGGTGGAATGTCTGGGGATGTAGTGACTGTTGAATTAATGAGTTGCTTTTTCCTGAAACTAAGTTGGGGTGCTGCCTGCACAACTGCCCATGATGTAGGGTCGCCTGTTTATTTTTGTTTTAACTTATAACAGTGGCAGGGGATGCTAGTAAGATCCGACAAAGCCACAAAGCTAAATTATTGTAGGCTTTTGTACCATAAAAGACAAATGTGTGCAGAACTGTACTAAACCTGTTTATAGGCGCTGCAATTTGCCCATTCAATTCTTATTACTCTGCCGTAGTCAGCCAAGAGACGTAGGAGGTGCTTTTGTAAGTAAAATTGTCACAACTCACAAACTGTTTTATTCATTTTATTCATACGCAGCCAGTCATGTCTTAGTGCCTCAGATAGATGCATTGTCATGGACCTGTCTTGGCTGAATATACAAGTATATCCTCAGTAATTCTGGTCTTATTGGGTTAGATACAGGTCCAACCAACACAAAGCTTTCATATCAATATGCCAAGCATATGCAATTATGATCACGCTGCCTATGTAGTAGATGTAAACAGGCTCTGGTCGATTTTTTTTTTTCTAAAAGGAGTTGTCCAACTTTGAGGACACTTTTTTCTTACTTAAATGCATGCAATAGGAGCTAAAAATCATTTTTGCTATTGTGTTTCATTAAACATGGAACCATTTTCCTCCTAAAGCCTCTGTTTTGCACTGTTTATTGAAGGCTTTACAATCATTTTACGAGTTTGGCCACATTATCTTTATTTTAACAGATATTATGGGGACATGATTTTGTAACACTATTATAAAATACAAATATTACAATTTCTTCTCCTGCACTTCTTAGTGCATCTCTTTAGTCCTTAAAATGGCCGATGGTGGAGGAACATGTGACCAGACCTGTCCATCAGCCTCCTTCAATAGAAAAACACTAGACATGGGAAATCAGCTTTTTTATTGGAGGAGGCTGATGAACAGGTCTGGTCACGTGTTCCTCCACCAGCAACCATTTTATGGACCAGATGGCTGTGCAGTCTGTAGAAAATCTGCACTAACAAGTGCAGGAGAAGAATCAGTAACACATACAGTATATTATAGTAAGTGTCACAAAACCATGTTCCCAACACATATGTTATAGTAAAGATAAAATGGCAACCTCTTCAAAATGCACTGATCATTTTAGGTGACTGTTTGTTAGGCGCCAGGATTCTTACTCTGCACAGGATGGATCCCAAGCCTTATCTTCTCCTGTGGTCTCCACCACAGTAGATGCTGCTCAGCAAAGACGTCGGTCTCAGTATCTTGCTCAGACTCGGGCATTCTTACTGCTGCCTTTCCAGGTTCAGCTATGGTAACTAACAATAGACAGCAGCAAGCAGTCATTCCTGAGACTAACTCCAGGATTTGCTCTACTGAGCATGCTCGTGAGGTGGCAATCTCTCATTGGTGGTCGGCCGTCAGCGGCTCAGGTCCTGTCTGACTGGTAGTCTATAAAAGGATCTTTGGCACGCCCGTCGGTGCGCTAACATCATGTGTATTTGCTGTGTGTGTATAGATGGGACAGTTACCACCCTGTATGCACGTGGGCTGCTATTAGCACCACAGGTGCGTTTCTAGACAGGCAGTGTAGGGTGGGAACTCCCGCATGAACCTAGCATCTGCACCAGGTGTGCTCAGGCGCAGTGCTCAAAAGCCACTGAGTGTTAGAGCAGGTTCAATCACCAGCATAGTGGGGGGAGAGTTATAGGGACCCCAACTAGCGTCAATTCCTCTATGCTCTTGTGACGTCTAACAGGGCATAGCTTTGAGTGCGCTCAGCTTTTGTACTGCTCTGTGCAGCAACAGAGCCAGGCACGTTGCATTCAGTTCACACCGAGTGACGTTTAACTAGGTGTGTTTACCGTGCCTACTCGCTGCTGCGCTCCGCCATTGTTCTCTAGCTGCGATTTGTCCATCACCACACGGTGGACCTTCTCATAATTTACATTTAGTGCGATCCGCAAACCCCAATACTATTCATAAGGCTCTCGTGCGTGTTTATATTAGAAGTAACACTATTTCAGCTATTATATGACTTGTCATGCATTTTTTTACCTTTTGCAGGCTTTATCTATAATTTTCAGTAGTCGCCAAGGTAATATATGGAAATTAGCTTTGATTAAGCTTGCAATGTACACATCAACCTGATGTTCTGGAAACAGTGTTTTATTATGATATAAAGAAGCATAATTTAACTAATCTACAGTGCTAAATGTGTACTGTGCTTTATTTGAGGTTACCTGGTGGTCACCAGATCATTTTTTGCCTGCTTATTATCGTATGTGTGGCGGATCATCTGTATCATAGTATGGTGAGATCAATAAAATTGCCTGTCGTATTCTGGTGGTGACTAGTTCATATGATGTCTCCCATATACAGTGCACACAGACATGAGGAATTCCTGCTTTCCCGTCTTTATGTAGCACATGTTCAGGAGTAGTGCATAGTGGACGATGTTATACCACAGTTTTGAGGAGGGTTGCCGTGAATCCAACCCTTGGGAGAGATAAAACTCTTACTAAAAAGCAGCACTATAGTCTGTGTGTATTTCTCTGCCACTCCTCTCCACTCTGTTCTTGCTAATATTGACGTCAAGATGGATTTTAGCTGCTTTTCAGAGTCAATAATTAATATAGGAGACAGGGGTGAGAAGAAGAAGCGAATTGAGTAGATTTGACTGATAAATAGACATGAGCAATTCAGGCACACCTCAAATTTGCTTGTTTGTATGTATTTTATGGGAAATTCGATTTGCAGAGATATTAGTTACCATAACTTTAAAGTTTGTTATTATGCTCTGGGGTCGCTCCAGATCGCAGCGTATAATAAATGTAACATGTAAAAAGAATCTTATACTTGCCTCACTGCTAACCTCTCTGGCCACTCCTGCTGTTCCCTAACTGCAGTCCAGTCCTTCATACCTGAGTCACAGTGCACTCAGGCCCAGCGTTCATGCTAGGTTGGGTCTTCTGGCTCAAGTAGTCCCTGAAGCAGGGGTCCCCAACTCCAGGCCTCGAGGGCCGCCAACAGTGCAGGTTTTCAGGATTTCTTTAGTATTGCATCGGTGGTAATGTGATCATCTGCACAGGTGATGATTCCAACCCCTGTGCAATACTAAGGAAATCCTGAAAACCTGCACTGTTGGCGGCCCTCGAGGCCTGGAGTTGGGGACCACTGCCCTGAAGCATGCACAGTGAACTCCTGGACCTGCTTGTAGCTGGAAGGATCAGCAGGGACAGCCAGAGTATGTTGAGATGAGTATGTTTTTGTTGTATTTGTTTAACCTTTAATCATCCCTCTTCTGTTCGGATACAGTGGGTACGGAAAGTATGCATACACCCTTAAATTTTTCACTCTTTGTTTCATTGCAGCCATTTGGTAAATTCAAAAAAGTTCACTTTTTTCTCATTAATAAACATTCTGCAAACCATCTCGACTGAAAAAAACAGAAATGTAGTAATTTTTGCAAATTTATTAAAAAAGAAAAACTGAAATATCACATGGTCATAAGTATTCAGACCCGTTGCTCAGTATTGAGTAGAAACACCCTTTTGAGCTAGTACAGCCATGAGTCTTCTTGGGAATGATGCAACAAATTTTTCCCACCAGGATTAAGGGCTCCTCTGCCATTCTTCCTTGCAGATCCTCTCCAGTCCAGTTCCACCACACATTGCTCGAGTTTGTTAGTGTTCAGAGATTAAGTTTTCATCACCTCAGCTGAATGATTTACAGCAACTAGCCAGGCTGAGTACATGTGGGGGTTGCCTTGTTGCTAGGGAATCCTCACATGTAATCAAGCTGGCTAATAGCTGTAAATCATTCAGCTGAGGCGATGAAAACTTCATCTCCAAACACTAACAAATACTCGGAGATCATCACTAATGGTGAACGTTGATGGACAGCCATTTTCAGGTATCTCCAGAAATGCTTAACCCCTTAATCCTATATGACATACTATCCCGTCCAGGTGACCTGGGACTTAATTCCCAGTGACGGGATAGTACGTCATATGCGATCGGCCGCGCTCACGGGGGGAGCGCGGCCGATCGCGGCCAGGTGTCAGCTGCCTATCGCAGCTGACATCCGGCACTATGTGCCAGGAGCGGTCACGGACCGCTCCCGGCACATTAACCCCCGGCACACCGCGATCAAAGATGATCGCGGTGTGCCGGCGGTGCAGGGAAGCATCGCGCAGGGAGGGGGCTCCCTGCGGGCTTCCCTGAGACGATCGATACACGGTGATGTACTCACCGTGTACCGAGCGTCTTCTCCCTGCAGTCCCCGGATTCAAAATGGCCGCCGGGCTGCATCCGGGTCCTGCAGGGAGCACTTCCGGGTCAGGATCAGGCTGCAGCTGCAGCTCTAATCCTGCCCGGCTGTATGTCAGATCACCGATCTAACAGAGTGCTGTGCACACTGTCAGATCGGTGATCTGTGATGTCCCCCCCTGGGACAAAGTGAAAAAGTAAAAAAAAAAATTTCCACACTTGTAAAAAAAAAAAAAAAAAAATTCCTAAATAAAGTAGAAAAAAAAAATATGATTCCCATAAATACATTTCTTTACCTAAAAAAAAAACAAAAAACCAATAAAAGTACACATATTTAGTATCGCCGCGTCCGTAACGACCCGACCTATAAAACTGGCCCACTAGTTAATCCCTTCAGTGAACAAAAAGTGGAATAACACGCGATCAAAAAGACGGATATAAATAACCATGGTACCTCTGAAAACGTCATCTTGTCCCGCAAAAAACGAGCTGCCACATAGCATCATAACCAAAAAAATAAAAAAGTTATAGTCCTCAGAATAAAGCGATGCCAAAATAATTATTTTTTCTATAAAATAGCTTTTATCGTATAAAAGCGCCAAAACATTAAAAAAATGATATAAATGAGGTATCGCTGTAATCGTACTGACCCGAAGAATAAAACTGCTTCATCAATTTTACCAAACGCGGAACGGTATAAACGCCTCCCCCAAAAGAAATTCATGAATAGCTGGTTTTTGGTCATTCTGCCTCACAAAAAATCGGAATAAAAAGCGATCAAAAACTGTCACGTGTCCAAAAATGTAACCGATAAAAACGTCAACTCGTCCCGCAAAAAACAAGACCTCACATGACTCTGTGGACCAAAATATGGAAAAATTATAGGTCTCAAAATGTGGATACGCAAAAACTTTTTTGCTATAAAAAGCGTCTTTTAGTGTGTGACGGCTGCCAATCATAAAAATCCGATATAAAAAACGCTATAAAAGTAAATCAAACCCCCCTTCATCACCCCCTTAGTTAGGCTAGGTTCACATTGCGTTAATGGGTTAACGCTAACGGACAGCGTTGCACGGCGAAAATGTCACAATTAACGCCGTGCAACGGGTCCGTTAGCACAACCATTGACAGCAATGTGATTTTCGGGTGTAGCGCATCACTAGAGCGTGCCATTTTTGGCTCGCGCTAGCAAGGTGCCATTCTTTTGTGGCGCGCCTCAGACGCTGCTTGCAGCGTCCGCGGCGCGCCCGAGGTCCGATCCCCGATCTTCCAGAGCGGGGACGTTAACGCGACCACTAAACACGACACCTAAAAAGACATTGCGTTAGCGCAATCCGCTAGTGCTAAACGGATTTCCCTAACGCAATGTGAACCTAGCCTTAGGGAAAAATAATAAAATTTAAAAAAATGTATTTATTTCCATTTTCCCATTAGGGTTAGGGCTAGGGTTAGGGTTTGGATTACATTTACGGTTGGGATTAGGGTTGGGATTAGAATTAGGGGTGTGTCAGGGTTAGGTGTGTGGTTAGGGTTACAGTTGGGATTAGGGTTAGGGGTGTGTTTGGATTAGGGTTTCATTTATAATTGGGGGGTTTCCACTGTTTAGGCACATCAGGGGCTCTCCAAACGCGACATCGCGTCCGATCTCAATTCCAGCCAATTCTGCATTGAAAAAGTAAAACAGTGCTCCTTCATTTCCGAGCGCTCCCGTGCGCCCAAACAGGGGTTTACCCCAACATATGGGGTATCATCGTACTCGAGACAAATTGGACAACAACTTTTTGGGTCCAAGTTCTCATGTTATCCTTGGGAAAATAAAAATTTGGGGGGCTAAAAATCATTTTTGTGGGAAAAAAAAGGATTTTTTATTTTCACGGCTCTGCGTTGTAAACTGTAGTGAAACACTTGGGGGTTCAAAGTTTTCACAACACATCTAGATAAGTTCCGTGGGAGGTCTAGTTTCCAATATGAGGTCACTTGTGGGTGGTTTCTACTGTTTGGGTACATCAGGGGCTCTGCAAATGCAACGTGACTCCTGCGGACCAATCCATCTAAGTCTGCATTCCAAATGGCGCTCCTTCCCTTCCAAGCTCTGCCATGCGCCCAAACAGTGGTTCCCCCCCACATATGGGGTATCAGCGTACTCAGGACAAATTGGACAACAACTTTTGGGGTCCAATTTATTCTGTTACCCTTGTGAAAATACAAAACTAAGGGCTAAAAAATAATTTTTGCGAAAAAAAAAAAAAATTATTTTAACGGTTCTGCGTTATAAACTGTAGTGAAACACTTGGGGGTTCAAAGCTCTCAAAACACATCTAGATAAGTTCCTTAGGGGGTCTAGTTTCCAAAATGGTGTCACTTGTGGGGGGTTTTAATGTTTAGGCACATCAGGGGCTCTCCAAACCAACATGGCGTCCCATCTTAATTCCAGTCAATTTTGCATTGAAAAGTCAAATGGCGCTCCTTCCCTTCCGAGCTCTGCTATGCACCCAAAAAGTGGTTTACCCCCACATATGGGGTATCGTCGCACTCAGGACAAATTGCACAACAACTTTTGTGGTCTAATTTCTTCTCTTACCCTTGGGAAAATAAAAAATTGGGGGTGAAAAGATCATTTTTGTGAAAAAATAAGATTTTTTATTTTTACGGCTCTGCATTATAAACTTCTGTGAAGCACTTGTTGGGTCAAAGTGCTCACCACACATCTAGATAAGTTCCTTAAGGGGTCTACTTTTCAAAATGGTGTCACTTGTGAGGGGTTCCAATGTTTAGGCACATCAGGGGCTCTCCAAACGCAACATGGCGTCCCATCTCAATTCCAGTCAATTTTGCATTGAAAAGTCAAATGGCGCTCCTCTCCTTCCGAGCTCTGCCATGTGCCCAAACAGTGGTTTACCCCCACATATGGGGTATTGTCGCACTCAGGACAAATTGCACAACAACTTTTGTGGTCTAATTTCTTCTCTTACCCTTGGGAAAATAAAAAATTGGTGGCGAAAAGATTATTTTTGTGAAAAAATATGATTTTTTATTTTTACGGCTCTGCATTATAAACTTCTGTGAAGCACTTGTTGGGTCAAAGTGCTCACCACACTTCTAGATAAGTTCCTTAAGGGGTCTACTTTCCAAAATGGTGTCACTTGTGGGGATTTCAATGCTTAGGCACATCAGGGGCTCTCCAAACGCAACATGGCATCCCATCTCAATTCCAGTCAATTTTGCATTGAAAAGTAAAATGGCGCTCCTTCCCTTCCGAGCTCTGCCATACGCCCAAACAATGGTTCACACCCATATATGGGGTATCAGCGTACTCAGGACAAATTGGCCAACAATTTTTGAGGTCCAATTTCTTCTCTTACTCTTGGGAAAATAAAAAATTGGGGGCAAAAAGATCATTTTTGTGAAAAAATATGATTTTTTATTTTTACGGCTCTGCATTATAAACTTCTGTGAAGCAATTGGTGGGTCAAAGTGGTCACCACACATCTAGATAAGTTCCTTAGGGTGTCTACTTTCCAAAATGGTGTCACTTGTGGTGGGTTTCAATGTTTAGGCACATGAGGGGCTCTCCAAACGCAACATGGCGTCCCATCTCAATTCCTGTCAATTTTGCATTGAAAAGTCAAATGGCGCTCCTTTCCTTCCGAGCTCTGCCATGCGCCCAAACAGTGGTTTACCCCCACATATGGGGTATCAGCGTACTCAGTACAGATTGTACAACAATGTTTGGCATCCATTTTATCCTGTTACCCTTGGGAAAATAAAACAAATTGGAGCTGAAATAAATTTTGTGTGAAAAAAAGTTAAATATTCATTTTTATTTAAACATTCCAAAAATTCCTGTGAAACCCCTGAAGGGTTAATAAACTTCTTGAATGTGGTTTTGAGCACCTTGAGGGGTGCAGTTTTTAGAATGGTGTCACACTTGGGTATTTTCTATCATATAGACCCCTCAAAATGACATCAAATGAGATGTGGTCCCTAAAAAAAAATGGTGTTGTAAAAATGAGAAATTGCTGGTCAACTTTTAACCCTTATAACTCCCTAACAAAAAAAAATTTTGTTTCCAAAATTGTGCTGATGTAAAGTAGACATGTGGGAAATGTTATTTATTAAGTACTTTGCGTGACATATCTCTGTGATTTAAGGGCATAAAAATTTAAAGTTGGAAAATTGCGAAATTTTCTAAATTTTCACCAAATTTCCATTTTTTTCACAAATAAACGCAAGTTATATCGAATAAATGTTACCACTAAAATGAAGTACAATATGTCACGAGAAAACAGTGTCAGAATCACTGGGATCCGTTGAAGCGTTCCAGAGTTATAACCTCATAAAGGGACAGTGGTCAGAATTGTAAAAATTGGTCCGGTCATTAACGTGCAAACCACCCTCGGGGCTTAAGGGGTTAATTGGGTTTAGGACAGGGCTCTGGCTGGCCCAGTCAAGAACGGTCACCGAGTTGTTCTGAAGCCACTTCTCTGCTATTTTAGCTGTGTGCTTAGGGTCATTGCCTTGTTGGAAAGTGAACCTTTTGCCAAGTCTGAGGTCCAGAGCACTCTGGAAGAGGTGTTCATCCAGGATATCTCTGTACTTGGCCGCATTCATGTTTTCTTCAATGACAACCAGTCACCCTGTCCCTGCAGCTGAAAAACACCCCCATAGCATGATGCTGCCACCACCATGTTTCACTGTTAGAATTGTATTGGGTAGATGATGAGCCGTGCCTGGTTTTCTCCACACATACCGCTAAGAATTATCACTAAAAAGGTATATATTCATCTAATCAGACCAGAGAATCTTATTTCTCATAGTCTGGGAGTCCTTTATGTGTTTTTAGCAAACTCTATGCGGGCTTTCATATGTCTTGCACTGAGGAGAGGCTTCCGTCAGTCCACTCTGCCTTAAAGACCCGAATGGTGGAGGGCTGCAGTGATAGTTGACTTTGTGGAACTCTCTCCCATCTCCCTACTGCATCTCTGGAGCTGTGATCTTGCTGTTCTTCTTTACCTCTCTCACCAAGGCTCTTCTCCCATGATTGCTCAGTTTGGCGGGATGGCAAGGTCTAGGAAGACTTCTGGTGGTCCCACACTTCTTCCATTTAAGGATTATGGAGGCCACTGTGTTCTTAGGAACCTTGAGTAGTGCAGAAATTCTGTTGTAACTTTGGCCAGATCTTTGCCTTGTCACAATTCTGTCTCTGAGTTCCGTGGCCAGTTCTTTTGACCTCATGATTCTCAGGTCTGTCATGCACTGTGGGCTGTGAGGTCTTATATAGACAGGTGTGTGTTAGGGCTAGCGGAACGCACCGAGTAAATATAGATGTTTTTATTAATATTAGTGCGTTCGCAGTCCGGGGTCCACCGTGCAGGAGAACCTGCTGCTAGCAAACGGCGGCACTATATGGCGGTATGGACTAACTCAGTTAATTCACCGAGTAGCCATGAAAGCTAAGCACTGTGCCCTGTTAGACTTCACAGAGGCACAGGCTAACTGCCCAAACAAAGAGCAGTCAGTGGTCATGCATGCACACAAAACTCCTCGCCGGTGGTGCCAGCATTCTAGGGGCTTATTTCAGCCAGGTCCCTGAATACATACAAACACAATCTCCTCGCCGAAGGTGCCAGCATTCTAGGGGCTTATTTCAGCCAGGTCCCTAAACACACTCTTACGTGACCACACTGGCGCAAAGCACATAACATAGAACAATACTAGCGCATGCGAGCCTTAAATAGTTGTAGCACGTACGGGACCTTCCTAGAAGGACCAATCAGAGGCTGCCACAGAGCGTGACCACCTATAGGACCTTCCTGAAGGACCAATGGCCTTATTATTATTATTATTATTATTTATTATTATAGCGCCATTTATTCCATGGCGCTTTACATGTGAGGAGGGGTATACATAATAAAACAAGTACAATAATCTTGAAAAATACAAGTCACAACTGGTACAGGAGGAGAGAGGACCCTGCCCGCGAGGGCTCACAATCTACAAGGGATGGGTGAGGATACAGTAGGTGAGGGTAGAGCTGGCCGTGCAGCGGTTTGGTCAATCGGTGGTTACTGCAGGTTGTAGGCTTGTCGGAAGAGGTGGGTCTTCAGGTTCTTTTTGAAGGTTTCGATGGTAGGCGAGAGTCTGATATGTTGTGGTAGAGCATTCCAGAGTAGGGGGGATGCACGAGAGAAATCTTGTATGCGATTGTGGGAAGAGGAGATAATAGGGGAGTAGAGAAGGAGATCTTGTGAGGATCGGAGGTTGCGTGCAGGAAAGTACCGGGAGACGAGGTCACAGATGTATGGAGGAGACAGGTTGTGGATGGCTTTGTACGTCATGGTTAGGCTTTTGTACTGGAGTCTCTGGGTGATGGGGAGCCAGTGCAGGGATTGACAGAGGGGAGAGGCCGGGGAATAGCGGGGGGACAGGTGGATTAGTCGGGCAGCAGAGTTTAGAATAGATTGGAGGGGTGCAAGAGTGTTAGAGGGGAGGCCACAGAGCAGGAGGTTACAGTAGTCAAGGCGGGAGATGATGAGGGCATGGACTAGGGTTTTTGCAGATTCTTGGTTTAGGAATGTGCGGATCCGTGAAATATTTTTGAGTTGGAGGCGGCAGGAAGTGGAAAGGGTTTGGATATGTGGTTTAAAGGAGAGATCAGTGTCAAGGATTACCCCAAGACAGCGGGCTTGTGGGACTGGGGAGAGTGGGCAGCCGTTTACTGTAATGGATAGGTTCGTTGGGGAGATCGCGTGAGATGGGGGAAAGATGATGAATTCTGTTTTGTCCATGTTAAGTTTTAGAAATCTAGTGGAGAAGAAGGATGAAATAGCAGACAGACATTGAGGGATTCTGGTTAGTAGGGAGGTGATATCTGGTCCAGAGATGTAGATCTGTGTGTCGTCAGCATAGAGATGATACTGAAAGCCATGAGATTCTATGAGCTGTCCCAGGCCAAAGGTGTAAATGGAGAAGAGCAGGGGTCCTAGAACTGAACCTTGCGGAACTCCGACAGATAGGGGGCGAGGTGAGGAGGTGGTGTGTGAGTGGGAGACGCTGAATGTACGGTCAGTTAGGTATGATGAGATCCAGGATAGGGCCAATTCTGTGATGCCAAGGGATGAGAGGGTCTGCAGCAGCAGAGAATGGTCCACTGTGTCAAAGGCAGAGGACAGGTCCAGGAGGAGGAGGACAGAGTAGTGTCGCTTGCTCTTGGCGGTTAATAGGTCATTGGTGACCTTAGTTAGGGCAGTTTCAGTGGAGTGGTGTGACCGGAAGCCTGATTGAAAGCGGTCGAAGAAGGAGCAGGAAGATAGATGGGAGGACAGTTCAATATGGACATGTTGTTCCAGTAGTTTTGAGGCAAAGGGGAGAAGTGATATAGGGCGATAGCTAGATACAGAGGATGGGTCAAGAGAGGGCTTTTTGAGGATAGGTGTGATTGTGGCATGTTTAAAGCTTGAGGGGAAAATGCCAGTTGTTAGTGATAGGTTAAAGAGATGGGTTAGGGTTGGGATGAAGACTGTGGTGAGGTTTGGGATGAAGTGGGATGGGAGTGGGTCAAGTGCACAGGTGGTGAGATGCGATCTTGAGAGTAGAGTGGAGAGTCCGTCTTCTGTAATGGTGGAGAAGTTGGTTTTGGAGGTGGAGGGCTGGGTAGTTGGGAGGAAGGGTTCTGGGGGTTGTTTACTAAAATTGTCTCTGATGTTCTCAATTTTCTGCTTGAAAAATGAGGCGAAGTCTTCAGCTGAGATGAGTGGGGAGGGAGGAGGTGCTGGGGGACGGAGGAGAGAGTTGAAGGTGTTGAATAACTGTTTGGGGTTGTGAGACAGGGAGGATATGAGAGATGAGAAGTAGGTTTGTTTTGCTGTGGCGAGCATGGTTTTGAAAGCAGTGAGGGACTGTTTGAATGCGATGAAGTGCTCGATGGAGTGGGATCTTTTCCATCTGCGCTCAGCAGCTCTGGAAGCTCGCCTCAGTTCTTTTGTCATGCTGGTGTGCCAGGGTTGTCTGTTGATTTTGCGAGCTTTGGTATGTGTGAGAGGGGCAAGAGATTCCAAAGCTGCAGCTATTGTGGTGTTATATAGAGCGGCAGCATCATCCGCATTGTGTAGGGAGCTTATGTCTGTGAGAGGGAGGAGGGATTCAGAGAGTGAGTGAAGATCAAGGTGTTTAAGATTTCTGCGAGGGTGTGAGAGTTTGTGGGGTGGGGGTTGTAGACAAGGAGTGGAAAGGGAAGAGAATGTAAGTAGGTTGTGGTCAGAAAGAGGAAGAGGTGAGTTTGAGAGGTTAGATAGGGAGCAGAGGCGGGTGAGAATGAGGTCCAGTGTGTGACCATCTTTGTGGGTGGCTGTAGAAGACCATTGAGTGAGGCCAAAGGAGGAAGTGAGAGATAGAAGTTTAGTGGCAGCTGAGAGGGAAGTGTCAATGGGGATGTTGAAGTCGCCCATGATGATAGTGGGGATGTCAGCGGCGAGGAAGTGGAGTAGCCAGGTGGTGAAGTGGTCGAAGAAGGTGGTGGCTGGCCCTGGGGGACGGTAGATGACAGCCAGTTGGAGGTTGGAGGGGGAGTAGATGCGCACAGAGTGCACCTCAAAGGAAGGGAGGATAACAGAGGGTGGCAGTGGGATTGGGGTGAAGGAGCAGTTATCTGACAGGAGAAAACCAACTCCTCCGCCATGCTTATCTGCAGTATCTGATCATGTGACCCTCGATCTCCACTGAGAGATCTTACTCTGGGCATGCTCAGAACGAGAAAAGCATCTGCTTGCCGCTGCCCAGCACTGACTCCAATGGCAGAAGCAGGAAAAGCAGCAGTAACTCTTGGTACAGAGTCAGACTGAGTGAGATGCTGGGACTAACATCTCTGCTGAGCAGGCTCCACTGGGGCAGGAGAAGAATGGGAGACCGCAGCAGAGATGGCCTGAGATTCCCTCTGTGCAGAGGCGGGAACTCGACCCCTAACATTGTGTGCCTTTCCAAATCAAGTCCTATCAGTTTAATTAAACACAGCTGTACTCCAATGAAGGCGTGGAACCATCTCAAGGAGGATCACAAGGACATAGTCAGAATGTGACTTAAATATGAGTGTCTGAGCAAAGGGTCTGAATACTTATGACCATGTGATATTTCAGTTTTTCTTTTTTATTAAATTTACAAAAATTTCTACATTTCTGTTTTTTTTCAGTCAAGATGGGGTGCAACGTGTACATCAATGTGAAAAAAAGAACTTTCTTGAATTTACTAAATGGCTGCAATGAAACAAAGAGTGAAAAATGTAAAGGGGTCTGAATACTTTCCACACGCACTGTACATGGTGATTACAGCTGGCCCCCACGAATTACAAGATATCTGTATTCCCCAGAATGCAGAATTTTGTTAAATTCTAGAATTCAATTTCACTCTAATAAATTCTCCCATCTCTACTGATATGGTATATTGCAAAGTTTCTTATAATCACTAGTACAATTGATTTATGCAAAGTCTGTTGGAACAAAAGTTACCAATTAACCAGATTCCATTAGAACACATTTGTTCAGTTGTCTGCATCGGATTAAATTGAAGCTGTCAAAAGACAAGTCTGTGATTAGCCCAAAGTATGATCCACTCCAAGAAATTGATTAAAGGGACTCTGTCACCTGAATTTGGCGGGACTGGTTTTGGGTCATATGGGCGGAGTTTTCGGGTGTTTGATTCACCCTTTCCTTACCCGCTGGCTGCATGCTGGCTGCAATATTGGATTGAAGTTCATTCTCTGTCCTCCATAGTACACGCCTGCGCAAAGCAATCTTTCCTTGTGCAGGCGTGTACTATGGAGGACAGAGAATGAACTTCAATCCAATATTGCAGCCAGCATGCAGCCCAGCGGGTAAGGAAAGGGTGAATCAAACACCCGAAAACTCCGCCCATATGACCCAAAACCAGTCCCGCCAAATTCAGGTGACAGGTTCCCTTTAAGACAAAACAGTGAATCGATCTCATTAGAACTGCATCTTGTGAACTGAGCACAAGAATCCTTGTGATATCTACAAGGCTCTAATACAACTATTATTCTTTGCTAACACAAACTTTTAAAAGCATTAAAAGCAATTTAATAGTAACCAGTAATGTAGTTTATAAATGTGCAAATACAATTTATTTACATTTAGTTTGTCAAAAAAAGGCTCTTTGAAAATATGTTCATTAACATCAACAATGCTGCTCACATTCTATTAGGAGCTCAAGGTAAAAAGAAATTAGTGTGAAATAATGTGTATTTGAAGTAGAAAATACAGAACAATAGCATCCAAAGGAGATGGTTATATAAAAGCCTGTTATAACTTAAATATGGTTTATGTACGCTATGTCTAAACATTTGGTATTCATAGTCAATTTATTAATATGACAAATGTATGCTCACGGATATAATAAGCTGTGCCTAGCCTCTTGGGAAAAATGAGCAGTGAAATGCAACATTTAAGCATTGCAGAAGCTCATTCAGCCCCGGGAGACCATTAATATTGTTTATTTGTAAAGCACCAGGCTGTAGAAAAACTATGGAAACTCTATGGCTCAAACTCAAACATAAAGGAAAAAATTACAAGAGACTAGAGAAAGGGTGAAAAGAAAGGGTGTGGAGAAAAAATAGAAACACATTTTATTTCATATGTTCTGTATCCAGCCTGAATAACACAATGGGATTGGACATTGTTCATTAAACTATTTAATGGTCACATTTCTTGGGAGTGGGGAGGGGGTTGGCTTGGGAGGGGGTGAATCCAGTAAAAATATGTCCCTATTTTAGATCTTGAATATGTATGCATACATAACTATAGAATAGCCCCAAACAGAATTCTTTCACATCATCTTAACATTTTACTAAACCCAAAGGAATGTAATTTTATTTTTTAACAAAATGATCTCATTATGATAACACATACACCTAAAAATCTTTTCATTATGAAATGTTTACAGAGGTACCATATGTAGATACTAGTGATGAGCGAGTGTACTCGTTGCTCGGGTTTTCCCGAGCACGCTCGGGTGACCTCCAAGTATTTATGACTGCTCAGACATCGGATTCACCTCAGCTGAATGATTTACAGCTATTAGCCAGGTTGAGTACATGTGGGGGTTGCCTGGTTGCTAGGGAATCCCCACATGTAATCAAGCAGGCTAGTAGCTGTAAATCATTCAGCTGCCGCGATGAAAACTACATCTCCGAGCAGTCATAAATACACGGAGGTCACCCGAGCAACGAGTACACTCGCTCATCACTAGTAAATACATGCATAAATCTTTATGTTCTTAGAAGAAAAAGCATGGTTTTCAAAACCATATAAAATAAAACATACTGAGGACGTTTATGTACTAGGACATCCCCTTCTTGATCAAAATGTTTGGCCATGATAAAATAGTAAAGCCTATACTCAACTCCCATGCTGGCGCCACTCCCTTTGTGTTGGCAGTTGCTCTCCCCGGGAGGCACTCATGCGGTGTTGCGACACGTGATGTCGGCGCCCAATCAGCGCTGGCTGAAGAGGAAGTCCAGGCTGTAGCTGATACCAGACTTCCTCTTCATGTTTGATTTGGCCAAAGGCGTGGACAGTATCTTCAGTGCTGATTGGGAGCCGGCATCACGTGTCACAATACTGCACGAGAGACCCAGGGAGAACGAGTGCGGACACTGCGGGAACAGCACCAGCATGAGAGGTGAGTGGGGGCTTTAACATTTTATCTGGGCCAAGCAAGGGGTATGAGAAGTTGTCCAGGTAGTGGACAACTTCTTTAAACACTCATTACACAAGAACCACAAAACTGATTTCTTCATTGCATGTATCATTTTTATCAGTATTACAGCACTAATATTGCGCTGTTTGTAGATTACATAGCAAAATCCTGTTGTTAGGTTCTTTTTAATATTTTTTACAAAGTCCCTGTTTATTTTTTATTATTTTACGTGCACTTTATGGTATCTAGAGCATTCAAATACATAATCTATCTTTAGGGGAAGCAAGGGAGATACCCAAGACTTCAAACACATGAAATTAGCAGCACAACTAAAAAGATATTCCTTCCACAGACAGGAGGTGACGCACAGTTATAAATCTGGGTTCAGCAGACCCCTAACGGCTCACTATTCCAAGATAAAGTGTGTCCTTAATTCACTGAGGACATGTTGAACACACTTTTTCTAAACTTGTTCTGTGAGATTTTTGTTTATGGCCAGTCGTTGTTAGACCCAAATATCTACCATACACATGAAATCCCAGAGATAACATGTCTGCCAATAGCTCCATTTTCATGAGTGCCATGAGCCAATCCTTAAAAGGGGCATAGCATGAATAAATTAGATAGGTGACTATTTGTATTTTCGGAAAACAAGAATGCAACTCAGAGACTGCCCCTTTGGCTAGAAAGGAAACCTGGCAAGATAAAATCTTGGATGAAACTTTGCACAACTGAGTATTTGGTAAGAAGAACTGAAGGATGATACAGCAAGATGACAAGTTTGGCAAATTACCACCAACGCCTAAGAACTGTGTTTGTAATAAAAATGTTCCAGTTTTGAACTTTTTCCTATTTTCAATCTATATTTTAAAAATATATTGAGGGGACTTGAGCATCCAGAAAACCCAGTTAACAATAAGAGTACCGTAATTACTTTTTCCTCTTCATTATACCTTATAAGGAAGAAATCTCACAGTGGGATTATAGCCCGCAATACTTTTTTTGCCAAAAGGATTGTCCTTAAAGGCTCTGTAGACCTAGTTCAGTCATATTTTAATTACTATTATTCATTTGCTTCCAAAATGCAAAACAATGCAACATTTTAAATAGTGTTCATTGACATTTTCTACTATGTTGCTGCTGCAGAGTGCTTGCAAGTTTTTTTTTTATCTAGCTGAGTGATCTGCAAAACTGATACAAATCAATCCAAGAAAAGTAAAGTTGATCGGCACATCCAAAAAATTAATAAAATCTTAAAATTTTATTCCACAAGTATCAAACAATTAAAATCCACATGCTGATGATGAAATGGTTACATTCAGAGTGTTTTTTCATGTGGATTTTAATTGATTGATACTTGTTGAATACAATTTGAAGATTTTATCTATTTTTTTGGATGTGCTGGAATAATTTACTGATGGTCAGCAGTATTTGAAACAGCAGCCATTGCCTACAAAGGGCATATTTGGTCATTCACTGCACAATGAGTGATTTATTCACTTTTTTTTAGATACAAATCAGTCAGAGTTGCTTTTAATAGCTCTCTATGCTGGTCCCCTATTTGCAATTATGCATAAATAAAGTGTTAACTATGGTAATACCAAATTTATATTGTTTTAATTATTCTTTATTACTTTTGTTCAAATAACATACTCTTTGAAAAAAAATAATAATTTGTTTTTGGTTGCATATTCTAAGAGCCACAAGTTTCTCAATGTATGCTGTATGAGGGCTTACTGTTTGCAAGAGGAGCTGTAGTTTTCAATAATGCTATTTTGTGGGGCATGTGACTTTCTTTCTGATCACCTTTTATTAACTCTTTGAGCCAAAAACAAAAAAAAACAGTAATTCTATTTTTTGGGTTTTTTAAAACACCAATCAACATTCAGTATAAATAACATTATATTTGTTCCTGCTGTTCGATACAGTCACAGCTAAACTAAATTTATATCGGTGTTTTTGTTTTGCTACTTTTGTACACGAAATTACTTTAACAAACATATATATATATATATTTATGGGGGGAGGGTCACCATATTCTAACACCCAGAACTTTTATATTTTTACATAGAGCTGTATGAGGGCTTTTTTTTGTTTTTGCAAAACCATCTGTTGTTTTTACTGGTACCTATTTCTTTTTTTTTATCAGTTTTTTTTGTAGTAGGCAGGAGTAAAAACATAAAATCTGGAACTGTTTTTGAATTTTTCTTTATATCAATTCACAATGAAGTTTAATTGTGCAGATAAGATAAAACAACTGAAACTGTGTTTTAGAGCTCATTTCTCTCAAGAATTAAAGAAGCACTCTTCCTATCAACATTTTTATAATCTTAATATATTGCAGTCTTCATATTATATAGCACTGTGTACTTAGAATTGGTCATTTTGCCTTTATACCCAGCTAATTCTTCTCGTTTTCATTAGATCTATGACATAACGCGATTAAATGCTGACTAGCTAAATCCTTCTAAGCTCTATGTAGCAACAGGAAGTAAATTTTCTCTGTATCAGTCATAAATCACTGCAAAAGTCCCTGGCAGGGGGGAGTAGGGAGCAGCTGGATCAGGAGTTGAAGAGAGGAATGATAAACACAGGTTAAAAAACTTCTCTAACAGGTTAAAAAACTGTTTCTACATAGAACAAAGAGAAGAATTAACTGGGTAGAAAGGCAAAACAAGCAATTGTAAGTGCACAGTGCTATATAATTTTATGAATGAAATATATTAAGAGAGTAAAAACTTTGATGGGAAGAGTGCTTCTTTAACTGTTAAAAAAAAATAAAACATTGGTATATTATATTAAATGACCCGATTATAGGATCTTATCTCCCAGTTAACCCCTTCATGACCCAGCCTATTTTGACCTTAATGACCTGGCCGTTTTTTGCAATTCTTACCAGTGTCCCTTTATGAGGTAATAACTCAGGAACGCTTCAACGGATCCTAGCGGTTCTGAGATTGTTTTTTCGTGACATATTGGGCTTCATGTTAATGGTAAATTTAGGTTGATAATTTTTGCGTTTATTTGTGAAAAAAATGGAAATTTGGTAAAAATTTTGAAAATTTCGCAATTTTCTAATTTTGAATTTTTATTCTGTTAAACGAGTTATGTGACACAAAATAGTTAATAAATAACATTACCCACATGTCTACTTTACATCAGCACAATTTTGGAAACAACAGTTGTTTTGATAGGAAGTTATAAGGGTTAAAATTTGACCAGCGATTTCTCATTTTTACAACAAAATTTACAAAACCATTTTTTTTAGGGACCACCTCACAATTGAAGTCAGTTTGAGGGATCTATATGGCTGAAAATACCCAAAAGTGACACCATTCTAAAAACTGCACCCTTCAAGGTGCTCAAAACCACATTCAAAAAGTTTATTAACCCTTCAGGTGCTTCACAGCAGCAGAAGCAACATGGAAAGAAAAAATGAACATTTAACGTTTTAGTCACAAAAATGATCTTTTAGCAACAATTTTTTTTATTTTCCCAAGGGTAAAAACAGAAACTTGACCCCAAAAGTTACTGTACAATTTGTCCTGAGTACGCCGATACCCCATATGTGGGGGGAACCACTGTTTGGGCGCATGACAGGGCTCGGAAGGGAAGGAGCGCCATTTGACTTTTTCAATGAAAAATTGGCTCCAATCTTTAGCGGACACCATGTCGCGTATGGAGAGCCCCTGTGTGCCTAAACATTGGAGCTCCCCCACAAGTGACCCCATTTTGGAAACTAGACCCACCAATGAGCTTATTTGGATGCATAGTGAGCACTTCGAACCCCCAGGTGCTTCACAAATTGATCTGTAAAAATGAAAAAGTACTTTTTTTTCACAAAAAATTTCTTTTAGCCTCAATTTTTTTATTTTCACATGGGCAGCAGGATAAAATGGATCCTAAAATGTGTTGCGCAATTTCTCCTGAGTACACCGATACCTCATATGTGGTCACAAACCACTGTTTGTGCACACGGCAAGGCTCGGAAGGGAAGGAGCGCCATTTGACTTTTGCATGAAAAATTAGCTCCAATCGTTAGCGGACACCATGTCGCGTTTGGAGAGCCCCTATGTACCTAAAGATTGGAACTCCCCCACAAGTGACCCCATTTTAGAAAGTAGACCCCCCAAGGAACTTATCTCGATGCATAGTGAGCACTTTGAAGCCTTTGAACACTTTGAAAGGTGCTTCACAAATTGATCCGTAAAAATGAAAAAATACTTTTTTTTCACAAAAGATTTCTTTTAGCCACAATTTGTTCATTTTCACATGGGCAGCAGGATAAAGTGGATCCTAAAACGTATTGGGCAATTTCTCCTGACTACACTGATACCTCACATGTGGGGGTAAACCACTGTTTGGGCACACGGCAGGGCTTGGAAGGGAAGGAGCGCCATTTGACTTTTTGAAAGAAAAATCAGCTTCAATCGTTAGCTTACACCATGTCACGTTTGGAGAGCCCCTGTGTGCCTAAACATTGGAGCTCCCCCACATGTGACCCCATTTTGGAAACTAGACCTCCCATGGAACTAATCTAGATGTTTGATGACCACTTTAAACCCCCAAGTGCTTCACAGAAGTTTATAACGCAGAGCCGGGAAAATAAAAAATCATTTTTCTTTCCTCAAAAATTATTTTTTAGCCTGCAATTTTTTATTTTTACAAGAGTACCAGGAGAAATTGGACCCCAAAAGTTGTTCAGTTTGTCCTAAGTACGCTGATACCCCATATGTGGGGGTAAACCACTGTTTGGGCACACGTCGGGGCTCGGAAGGGAAGTAGTGACATTTTGGAATGCAGACTTCGATGGAATGGTCTGGGGGGCATCATGTTAAGTTTGCAGAGCCCCTGATGTGCCTAAACAGTAGAAACCCCCCACAAGTGACCCCATTTTAGAAACTAGACCCCACAAGGAACTTATCTAGATATGTGGTGAGCACTTTGAACCCCCAAGTGCTTCACAGAAGTTTACAACGCAGAGCCGTGAAAATAAAAAATCATTTTTCTTTCCTCAAAAATTGTTTTAGTAAGCAATTTTTTATTTTCACAAGGGTAACAGGAGAAATTGGACCCCAATAGTTTTTGCCCAGTTTGTCCTGAGTACGCTGGTACCCCATATGTGGGGGTAAACCACTGTTTGGGCGCACGACAGGGCTCGGAAGGGAGGGAGCACCATTTGACTTTTTGAACGCAAGATTGGCTGGAATCAATGGTGGCGCCATGTTGCGTTTGGAGACCCCTGATGTGCCTAAACAGTGGAAACCCCTCAATTCTAACTTCAACACTAACACCAACACACCCCTAACCCTAATCCCAACTGTAGCCATAACCCTAATCACAACCCTAACTCCAACACACCCCTAACCACAACCCTAACCCCAACAAACCCGTAACCCCAATCCCAACCCTAATTCTAACCCTAATCCCAACCCTAATCCCAACCATAACCACAACTTAAACCCCAACACACCCCTAACTCTAACCATAACCCTAACCACAAGCCTAATCTTAACCCTATTTCCAACCCTAGCCCTAATTCCAACCCTAACTCTAATTCCAACCCTAAACCTAAGGCTATGTGCCCTCATTGCAGATTCGTGTGAGATTTTTCCGCACCATTTTTGAAAAATCCGCAGGTAAAAGGCACTGCGTTTTACCTGCGGATTTACAGCAGATTTCCAGTGTTTTTTGTGCGGATTTCACCTACGGATTCCTATTGAGGAACAGGTGTAAAACGCTGCGGAATCCGCACAAAGAATTGACATGCTGCAGAAAATACAACGCAGCGTTTCCGCGCGGTATTTTCCACACCATGGTACTGTAAACCTGATGGAAAACTGCTACGAATCCGCAGCGACCAATCTGCTGCAGATCCGCGGCCAATCTGCAGTCAAATCCGCACTGTGTGCACATAGCCTAATTCTAACCCTAGTTCTAACCCTAGCCCTAACCCTAGTCCTAACCCTAGTTCTAACCCAAACCCTAGTGAAAAAAAATATATTTTCTTTATTTTATTATTCTCCCTACTAATGAGGGTGATAAAGGGGGGGGTGTCATTTACTATTTTTTCATTTTGATCACTGTGATAGGTTTTATCACAGTGATCATAATATGCCTGGAACAAATGTGTCGGCCGGCAGATTCGGTGGGCGCACTGCGTATGCGCCCGCCATTTTGGAAGATGACGGCACCCATGGAGAAGTCGGACGGACACCGGGAGGCTCGGTAAGTATGAGGGGGGGATAGGAGCACGGGGGGATCGGAGCACGGGGGGAGCGGACAGGAGGACGGGGGAGCAGACAGGACGATGGAGGGGAGCGGAGCACAGGACAGAGGACTGGGGAGGAGATCGGTGGCGGTGGGGGGGCAGATCAGGGTTTCCAGCCATGGCCAATGATATTGCAGCATCGGCCATGGCTGGATTGTAATATTTCACCAGTTTTCATAGGTGAAATATTACAAATCGCTGATTGGCAGTTTCACTTTCAACAGCCAATCATAGCGATCGTAGCCACGGGGGGGGTGAAGCCTGGGCTGAAGTACCACTCCCCCTGTCCCTGCAGATCGGGTGAAATTGGAGTTAACCCTTTCAACCCGCTTTCTCCCGCTCTGCAGGGACGCGATCCCTCCATGACGCCACATAGGTGACACAGGTCGGATTAGCACCGACTTTCATGACGCCTACGTGGCGTCACAAATCGGGAAGAGGTTAAACCGAGTGTCATTTTCTAATCACTAAAAGTCACTTGCGGAATACACCACAAAAGGGGTTCACTATGAATAGTTATTTTTCAGTTGTGGCAGTTATATGGTCTATAGAGCAGTTGGTGCTAAGAAAACTTCCCTCAGTAGAAGGTCTTTTAAGCCATTAGATGGATAAAGGAAAATTACAATTAGAGATATAATTTCAGCTTAAGAGAACAAGGTCATAATATTAGAATAGGTTTGAATACCCACAGCCTATCATTACATTTTAAAGCAGCACACAATAGCAACCTCTAAGACATGTGGATTTGGGGCAGAGAAGGCCCCTTGGAAGGGTGGAGATATTAGCAGAAATTTAAACAAAAGTGAAACTTTTGGGATTTACCAGTCCCAAACTTGGCTCCTAAGTGTCTATATATTTATAATGATTTGAAATGTTTTCTTAGACATGAATTTACCTTTTTAAACATACACACATAGATACATACCGTATATACTTGAGTATAAGCTGACCCGAGTATAAGCCAAGGCACCTAATTTTGCCACAAAAAACCTGTGAAAACTTATTGACCAGGCATAAGCCTGGTATGCATTGTCCCTGCAACCCCATCCTGGTATACATGGCTCCTCACACCCATCCTTGTATGCATGTCTCCTCGTCCCTATCCTGGTATGCATGGCTCCTCATCCCCATACTGGTATGCACGGCCTTCTCATCCCCATCCTTGTCTGGATAACCCCTTCACCCCTATCCTGGTATGCATGGCTCTTCATCCCTATCCTTGTATGCACGGCCCCCTCATTCCTATCCTTGTATGCATGGCTCTTCATCCCTATCCTGGCATGCATGGTCCCCTCAATCCTATCCTGGTATGCATGGTTCCTCATCCCTATCCTGGTATGCATGGTTCCTCATCCGTATCCTGGTATGCATGGCTCCTCATCCCTATCCTAGTATGCATGGCCTCCTCATTCCTATACTAGTATACATGGCCTCCTCATCCCTACCCTAGTCTGCATGGCTCCTCATCCCTTTCCTGGTATGCACGGCCCCCTCAATCCTATCCTGGTATGCATGGCCCCTACATCCCTATCCTGGTATGCATGGCTCCTCATCCCTATCCTCATATGCATGGCCCCCTCATTCCTATCCTGGTATACATGGCTCCTCATCCCTATCCTTGTATACATGGCTCTTCATCCCTATCCTGCCATGCATGGTCCCCTCAATCCTATCCTGGTATGCATGGTTCCTCATCCCTATCCTGGTATGCATGGCTCCTCATCCGTATCCTTGTATGCATGGCTCCTCATCCCTATCCTAGTATGCATGACCTCCTCATCCCTATCCTAGTATGCATGGCCTCCTCGTCCCTATCCTAGTATGCATGGCCTCCTCATCCCTATCCTAGTCTGCATGGCTCCTCATCCCTATCCTGTTATGCACGGCCCCCTCAATCCTATTCGGGTATGCATGGCCCCTACATCCCTATCCTGGTATGCATGGCTCCTCATCTCTATCCTTGTATACATGGCTCTTCATCCCTATCCTGGCATGCATGGTCCCCTCAATCCTATCCTGGTATGCATGGTTCCTCATCCCTATCCTAGTATGCATGGCCTCCTCATCCCTACCCTGGTCTGCATGGCTCTTCATCCCTATCCTGGCATGCATGGTCCCCTCAATCCTATCCTGGTATGCATGGCTCCTCATCCCTATCCTAGTATGCATGGCCTCCTCATCCCTACCCTGGTCTGCATGGCTCCTCATCCCTATCCTGGTATGCACGTCCCCCTCAATCCTATCCTGGTATGCATGGCCCCTACATCATTATCCTGGTATGCATGGCCTCCTCATGCCTGCTGCTAAAGAGAAATGAATATTCACTGCGCTCGCATATCTGCAGTTAAATAGCTTTTCGGGACATGACAGGTTCCCTTTAATACCACATAAAACAACAAGTAATTCTTAACCCCTTCACCACCAGCCTGTTTTCACCTTCCTGACCAGACCAATGTTTTTCAATTCTGACCAGTGTCACTTTATGTCATAATAACTCTTGGAACACTTCAACATATCCCAGTAATTGTGAGACTTTTTTCATGACACATTGTACTTCATGCCAGTGATACATTTTTGTCAACAAGATTTCCTTTTATTTATGAAGATATTGAAAATGGACAAAGAATTTGAAAAATTAGCAATTTTCCAACTTTCAATTTTTATGCCCTTAAACCAGATAGTTATATCACATAAAATAAACAATAAATAACATTTACCACATGTCTACTTCACATCAGCATAATTTTTTAAACTTTTTTTTATAGGAAGTTAGAAGAGTTAAAAATATCAGCAATTTTTCATTTTTATAACCAAATTTACAAAACAACTTTTTTTAGGGACCCATTTAAAGTGACTTTGAGGGGCCTATGTGACAGATGATACTCAAAAGTGACACCATTTTGAAAACCACACCCCTCAAAGTGCCCAAAACCACATTCAATAAGTTTATCAACTCTTTAAGGGCTTCATAGGAGTTAAAGCAATGTGGAAGGAAAACTTCACTTTTTCCCACAGAAATGTTGCTTTAGCCCCAAATGTTTCATTTCCACAAGATTAGCAAGAGAAAATGGACAGTGCAATTTGTTGTGCAATTTCTCCTAAGTACGCTTATACCCTCTATGTGGTGGCAAACTACTGTTTGGATGCATGGCAAGGCTTGGAAGGGATGGAACACTAATGGAATTATGGAACACAATTTTGGCTTTAATAGACTGCGGATGCCATGTCATATTTGAAGAGCTCCTGATATGCCAAAACAGCAGAAAATCCCACAACTGAGCTCATTTCAGAAACTATACTTCTTGAGGAATTCATTTAGAGGTAAATTCAGGTGATTCACAGAATTGTATAACATTGAGCCGAGTCATTGGAAAATTACCATTTTTTTTACCAGCTAAAATATTGCTCATGCCGTTCACCATATGGTAAAACTGGTAAGGCAGCTTTATTCTTTGGGTCAGTATGATTACAGCAATACTGTATTTACATTTTTTTTTTATGTTTTGCTTCTTTTACACAATAAAAACTATTTTGGATAAAAAACAATAGTTTTGCATTGCTATATTCTGAGAGCTTTAGCTTTTTTTATTTCTCCGCTGATGGAGATGGATGGAGGCTTTTTTTTTGCGATACAAGATGATGTTTTCAGCGATACCATTTTTATTTCCATTTGACTTTTTGATCGCATTTTATTCCACTCTTTGTTTGGCAGTATGATAAAAACACATAGTTTTTTGCCAAGTTTTTTATTTATTTATTTTACAATGTTCATTGAAGGGGTTAACTAGTGTGACAGCTTTATAGTTTCTTCCATGCGCAGCAATACCAAATATGTACATTTTTTGTTTATTTTTGTTTTTCCATAACTATACCTTTTTATTGGTATAATATTATTTTCATTCTTTTTTTGTGATTTTTTAAAAAAATATTTTTACTTTCTTTTTTAACTTTTTACTTAGTCCCTCTTTGGTACTTTAACTTTTATTAGCCTGATCGCTGATATGATGCTTTGCAATGCATTATACCTATCAGAATTACACTGACAGAAACAGCTTAGGCCATGCTCCTGGCATTGTCTAAGCAGGCCACCATCGCTGACAGGCCTGGGTTGTCATGACGATTGAGCCCTCGCAATGATGTCACAGGAGCACAGAAAGGAGAGGAAGTCCCCTCTCCTAGCCTTCCAAATGCTGTGACCAATATTGACTGTGGCATTTAGGGGGTTTAACAGCTGGGAGTTGTGCGAGCACTTTTCTTGGCAGAGACAGCCAGAGCTCGGGCTATCATGCAAGCTGAGCTCCAGACAGCAATTGCGCGGTCACAACTCTTGTACCACGCACGATCGCCATGACGTACCATATGTTAAAGTTCAGGAACCCCTACCCGACCATGATGTATCAGTACATCAAAGGTCACAAAGGGGTTAAATATACCTGATCTTTGATAACTCTCCTAAAGAAAACGTCCATCTTGTCCATTGGGGTCATTTAGCCAGGCCTTGTATAGCTATCCACTTACAATAATAATAAAAAATGTGAATAGGCACTGTATGCCTACATGTGCACCTCCCCCTTATTGCTAAAAACATGTAGTACAGTTTATACCCTCCAGGAATAAAAAAAAGGGGACATTATGGTTAAACAGGGCAAAAAAAAAGTATAATAATAAAAAAGACAAAACATATTTAAGAATATGCAGGTTAAAGGAACAGAACTTGCACCTGAGGCATGTAAAAATTAACAAAATTAGCCACAGAGATAAAAATCTTAAATGACATTAAAATACATCTAAAAAAATTTTATAGATATTTTAATGCCAAAAATAAAAAATCCAATGTTATTGGACCCCTAAATGATGACCATAGGGATATAATTTTAGAGGGGAAAGAAAAGGTTAAGATATTAAACATAAACCTTTCACATGTGTTCACCAATGAAGTTCCTGTGCCAGGTAATGTTCTGCAAAGTTTATCACCCAAATATCAATAACATAAGACAAAGAGAAGTACAGCTGAGTCGGAGAAAATAAAATACTGATAAAGCCTCCAGGACAGATGGCATTCACTCACGGATATTGAGGGAGTTGAGCTCAGTAATTCACAGACTACTGTATCTCATCTTCTTAAACTCTCTTGACAGGGTCTGTGCTACAAGATTGGAGGATGGCTGACGTGGTACCAATGTAAAGAGGGGTAAGAAGGTGGATTCAAGCAACTATTGTCTGGAAGGTTTGACATCAGTATTGTATTTTTGAAGTATGCAAATTGCCTCTTCTGAGAAAAAGAGGACTTAAACTCTATAGCGCCACCTGTTGGAAGTAGCGATCCTACAAGTCACAATCAACCCTTTAACGAGTCGTGCAATATGACTTAGGATAAAAGCCAAATCAGTATCTCAATTCGCAGATACGGTGTTTCGGGCTGTTGGCCCTCGTCAGTGCGAAGCATGAGAACTGATTTGGCTAGATGAGAGGCACTGGACTGGGGTCTAAGGGGTAACGTTCCTCCTTATGGTCATCTCTTATAACGCCTTCTAAAATGTTAAGGCAGAGAGAATAACAACTGACAACCAGCATAAAGAGAAGTCGTGCCTAACCAACATGCTGGATTTCTATCTAGAAATAAGTGCTAATCTGGATGTTGGTAATGCAGCTGATGCGATTTATCTGGACTTTGCAAAAACATTTGATACTGCACCACACAGCAGCCTTATACTGAAGCTACAAAGCAGGGACTGGGGAGAACTATGTGCAGATGGGTAAAAAGCTAATTAAGGGACAGGAAAGAAAAAGTCTTGTAAATGGGACATTTTATAAATGGGCTAAAGTCAGCAGTGTGGACCACAAGGACCCGTGTTAGGGCCCATTCTTTTTAATCTCTTTATTAATGACCTTGTGGATGGCATTGAGAGTAAAATGTCAGTTTTTGCTGTTGACACAAAACTTTGTAAAATAATGAAAACTGAGCTTGACAGTATATTGCTACAAAACAATCTGGATAAGATGTCTGCGAGGGCAAACACATGGTAGAAGAGGTGTAATGTTAATACATGTAAAGTAATATACCTAGGCTAGAGGAATCTTATTGCTGCAAATAGATTAAATGGAAATATTTTAGGGATGACAAATCAGAAAGATTTGGGTATTCTGGTAACAAGTAAGCTAATAAACAGTACTCAATGTCAGGCAGCAGCTGAAAAAGCAAACAAGAATTTAGGAAGTAAAAAAAAGAATTAAAATTCTCTGATCAAAATGTATAATTACACCACTATAAATTACTTGCAAGGCCACATCATGGGGAAAAAAAATCTAAAAGAACATTGGAAAGCAAGAGTCTATTTAAAGATGGGCAAATGGATTATTAAACAGGGTGGAAGGTCTCTATTAGATATTAGAAACGTTGGGCTTATTTAGCTTAGAATAACAGACGTTTCAGAGGTGATCTCATTTACATGTATGAATACACATGTGGTTACCACAAAAGACTGGCACATGATTGATTGTTTCCAAGTTCTTTACAAAGGGCATGGGGACATTCATTACGAGTAGAGAAAAGGCGATTCCAGCATCTTAATAGAAAAGGGTTCTTTATAGTTAGAGCAGTTAGACTGTGATATGCCCAGCAACAAAAGGCAGATACTATAACAGCATTTATAAAAGGGCTATATGCTTTTCTTACAACAAATGGTACTGTGGATTATTGTTCTGTCCTCACTAGCTGAGGCAGGCTCATACGTAGCTATACAGTCAGCTAAACCGCTATACCGGGGTCCAATAAGGAGACTGTGGTTGAGTCTGTGCTTTATTAAACGTAGTGGTATATTGATGCGGTGAAACTGTGAACAATGATATACATAGAATCAGTGCATGGCATAGAACAGATACATAATACACATGATATACATTATGCATAACATTTAGAAGGCTAGTGACTAAACTAGGAGTACAACTGGTTAAACTAAGCTAATATAGAGCAGAAATATCTATAGAAAGCATAAAGACATACCGGCAATGCAATCGCAAGGGGGATGAAGTGAAGCGTCTTTCCTTGAAGGCAAACCGAAGAAAGTGAAAGGAAAAATGGAGGGAAATGGAGGCTGAGCTACCATAATGCATTGCAAAGGAGGAGGAGAATCAGACATGGATAATACAAAAACAAGATTGAACTGCCAACATAACTCTGACCGCTAGAGGGAGCCAAAGCATCACAAACAAATAAAGGTATGAATATCCATACTGAGAAACCTGCAATTATGCAAAGAGATAATCAGGGTAACAATATTAGATGGCGGAGACAGAACACTCCCCGTCTGGCATCAACGGATGTCACTACTCCTTTCTTCCGAAGGCAACAATAGGACCAGTTCAGATACCGGTCTGGAAAATGTCTTAGGTTCATTCCCTTTGGTCATCCTTAGCTCAACTTTGCGGACGTTGCCGTCCTTGCTCGGGAACGTTGCGGTAACTAGACCAAGTGGCCACTGGTTCCGGTGAATCTAACAGTCTTTCACAAGAACAAGGTCACCTATGTTCAGATTAGGTTTAGTAGATTGCCACTTCGTCCGTGGCTGCAGGGTAGACAAATATTGTTTGCGCCACCTGTCCCAGAAAGTATTTGCAAGACTTTGTACCTGTCTCCATTGGCGCTTGTAGAGGTCCTTCGCGTCGAATCCTCCTGGAGGGGCACTGGACAGTCCTGTTTTCTGGGTAAGTAAAGTAGCTGGAGTCAATAACAAAGGCTCCTCAGGGTCGTTAGGAACTGGAACCAGGGGTCTTGCGTTAATTATAGCTGCAGCTTCAGCCATGAAGGTGATGAGACTTTCGTGGGTGAGTCTCGCTGCTCCTTCTTGAAGAAGAGTGGAGTCAAGAATTCTCTGTACTAGACCAATCATTCGTTCCCAAGATCCTCCCATATGTGAAGAGTGAGGTGGGTTGAATGACCATGTGCAGCCTTGGTCACTGAGGAACCTCTCGAGAGTCTTATAGTTTAGATTTGAGGGTATTCCTAATTCCTTTGCTGCACCAACGAAGTTAGTACCTCTGTCTGAACGTATGTGCTTGATAGGACCACGGATGGCCATAAAACGTCTTAAGGCATTGATGAAGCTTGACGTGTCAAGGGACTCGATGACCTCTATGTGGACGGCTCTGATTGACATGCAAGTGAACATTACTGCCCAACGTTTACTATTGGCTTGGCCGCCTCTCGTACGACGTGTAACAACTGACCAAGGCCCAAACACATCGAGACCAACGCTAGTAAAGGGAGGGTCTGGGCTGAGTCTATCTGCTGGTAGGTCAGCCATCTTTTGGGTTTGAGTTGAACCACGAAGCTTACGGCAGGTAACACATTTGTAGAAGACACTACTGATGAGTCTTTTTGCACCGATGATCCACAAGCCAGCAGATCTGATGGCTCCTTCTGTAAATAGTCTTCCTTGATGCTTGACCAGATTGTGGTAATGTTGTATGATTAGGTAGGCAACATGACATTTTCCGGGAAGTATAAGAGGGAATTTCTCCACAAACTCCATCTCAGCTTCTTTGAGTCGGCCTCCTACCCTCAGCAGGCCGCTGTTGTCGATGAATGGGTCGAGTTTTCTCAATACGCTGCTCGCTGGTATTGGAGCTTTGTTAGTAAGACATTGGATTTCTGCAAAGTAGGTTTCTCTTTGAACAGTGAGGATGATATGATTTCTAGAGAACTCTAAGTTGGAGGTAACGTAGGTATTTTTACAAAGATGCCAACCTTTACATTTTTCTGTGCCACAAGTTCTGTTAGCCATGAATGAGCGAGCTATATGTGTCAGGCAGGTAATGGCTCGAGTAAGTGACTTCCAACTTGAGAATCTGTCGAACCTGCAAGATCCAAGCTGGATAACAGAGGTCATTGTATGTAGTGTAGACACCTGAGGGCGGATTTCAGCATCTGAGTCCTCTCCTACAAGTTCGAAGGTGTCTGGAAAACATTCCTCAATGTACAATAGTTTTGGTCCAGAGAGCCACGTTGTGCTTCCTAGTCGACTTGCGTCAACTGCTCTAGTTGCATGATCTGCGGGATTCTGGTCTGTGGGTATGTAATGCCACTGCTGTGGGTGAACTGATCTCCTGATTCGTAGCACTCTGTTATTGACATAAACGTAGAATCGCCTGGTTTCGTTGTGGATATATCCCAGGACTACTTTGCTGTCTGAGTAGAACTTGGCCTGTGTCAGGTCGATATCCATTTCGGATGCGATGAACTCCGCTAACGCAATGGCTAAGACTGCGGCACAAAGCTCTAACCTGGGTATAGTGTGCTCTGGTTGTGGTGCGAGTTTGGCCTTTCCCATGACGAAACCAATGTGGCACTGACATTTGGAGTCTACAGTTTTGAGGTAGGCAACAGCGGCAATTGCTTTGACAGAAGCATCTGCAAATACGTACAGTCTTTGGCTCTGTATCTCAGTAGATGGCACAGGGGTGTATGGTCTTGGCATATGCAAGTTGGAGAGTGCCGCTAACGAGTTCTTCCACTCTTCCCACTGGATCCTCTTATCAGGTGGCAGAGGTGCATCCCAGTCAGATGTTTCCCTAGTTAAGTCTCTTAGTAGGGCCTTGCCTTGTATAGTAACAGGAGCTGCGAAACCCAAGGGGTCGTACAGACTGTTGATGGTAGACAGGACGCCTCTACATGTGAAAGGCCTTTCTTCCTGGCTGACCTGAAAGGTGAAAGTGTCTGATTGTAGATTCCAGAGAAGCCCGAGGCTGCGTTGCATTGGTGCGGGGTCTGACTCCAGGTCCAGGTCTCTGAGACCATTACATAGGTCCTGAGATGGGAACGCTTGCATGAGTTCTTGGCTGTTTGAGGCTATTTTATGAAGCCTAAGGTTTGAGCAGGCAAGCATGTCCTGGGCTCTCCTGAGAAGACTGATGGCAGTCTCATTTGAAGGCATGGCTTTTAGACAGTCGTCGACATAAAAGTCCTTTTCTATGAATTGTCTGACATCTGCTCCGTATTCTGCTTCTCCTTCCTGAGCCGACCTTTTGAGTCCGTAAATGGCGACTGCAGGTGAAGGACTGTTGCCAAAGATGTGCACTCTCATGCGATACTCTGTGACTTCTTTAGTAGGATCATTGTCTCTGTACCAGAAGAATCTTAGGAAGTTCCTGTCTCTCTCTCTCACAAGGAAACAATGGAACATTTGCTGGATGTCAGCGATGAAGGCAATGGAATCCTTACGGAAGCGCATAAGTACACCCAGTAGTTTGTTATTGAGGTCTGGTCCTGTCAGCAGAACGTCATTCAGGGAGACATCATTAAACTTAGCACTGGAATCAAATACGACTCTGATCTGGCCTGGTTTCTTAGGGTGGTATACTCCGAACATGGGTAGGAACCAGCATTCTTCAGAGTCTTCGAGAGTGGGAGCTAGTTCTGCGTGACGGTTTTCAAAAATCTTTGACATGAAGGAGAAAAAGTGATCTTTCATCTCTGGTTTCTTTTGCAGATTACGAATGAGAGAGGAGAAACGTTGTAATGCCTGATTTCTGTTGTTCGGTAGACGTGGTCTGTGGGTTTTGAAGGGAAGAGGTGCGACCCAGCTGTTGGTCTCATCTTTAACGAGTCCCTTGTCCATTACCTCTAAGAACAACTTGTCCTCTACCGACATTGCCACTTGGTTGTCCTGCTTAGTTCTCTGGAAGACTGTGCCCCCTAACTGATCCTCATAGCTTCCCGACACTATACTGCTGTCGTGAGTAAAGTCTATTAAATGGTTGGGCAGTTGGATGCTGTGTGGCAGTTCCCTGACATGGAACTCATTGTTACAAGGTTGAAACAGAGATGGACGTCCTTTCTCCAATGTATTTGTCAGCATGCTTGTCACAGAAGATGGGGCGTGCATGCGTCCCAAGCATACGTTGCCAATTATGACCCATCCTAGGTCTAGCCTTTGGGCATAGGGAGCATTGTGGAGTCCATTGATATGACGTCTCACTTTATGAACCTGCAGGATATCTCTCCCCAACAGCAGAATTATCTGGGCCTGATGGTTGAGTTCTGGTATAAGGTGTGCTATTCGTTTTAAGTGAGCGTGATGGATTGCTACATCTGGTGTAGGGATTTCAGATCTATTGTCTGGGATCTGGTTACATTCGATGATCGTAGGTAGTGGTAGGCAGAATTGTCCGTCTAAAGACTCGATCTGGTAGTCAGTAGCTTTCCTGCCTGCTGTTGTCACAGTACCTGCACACGTCTTTAAGGAGTAGGGAGTGCTTGGCCCTTTGATGTTGAATAGGTCAAAGAGCGTTGATCTAGCCAAGGATCGATTACTTTGATCATCCAAGATAGCATACAGTCTTACAGCTTGGTCTCTATGGCCCTTCGGGTATACTTTGACGAGGCATATTTTTGAACAGGACCTACTGTCTATTGTCCCTTTGCAGACCTCGGTGCATTGTGAAGTGATCTCTGGCGTAGCTGTATCAGTGTTCCTTTCCTCCCCGCCATGCTCACTGTCAGCAGGCGTGTTTTGTGTACTCCATGGAGCTGGGCCAGGGTGTAGAGCGGTGTTATGGTCTGTGGTGCCACATTCTGTGCATTTTACACTGACCTTGCAATCCTTGGCGAGATGAGCTGTGGACGAGCAGCACTTGTAGCAGATACCGTTTTCTTTCAGGAAGCTTCTGCGATCTGGCATAGATTTTCCTCTGAAGGCTTTGCATTTCAGGAGAGGATGAGGCTTCTGATGAAGTGGGCACTGCTTGTCAGGGTCCTGCACCTTTGTCTCTGATTGGGAGCAGCCAGCAGACCTGCAATTAGAACCTGAAGAAGAAACATAAGTCTTGTGTACTGCCACAGATGTTCTGCGTGGATTTGCAGGTGGTGACGGTGTGGCATATGGTATTGCAAAGTCAAAGCTGGGATCGTTTCTAATTCTCGCTTGTTGGTGTATGAAGTCTACAAAAACGGAGAAGGGAGGGAATGGAACGCTGTGTTTGTATTTGTACGTGGAACCATGTGTGAGCCACCTCTCCTGTAGATTGTAGGGCAACTTCTGGACTATAGGGTTAACACCTCTGGCTGTGTCGAGAAAAGCAAGTCCCTGTAGGTCGTCCTCATATTTGGCAACTTGGACTTCCTTCAGCAGGTCGCTTAGCTCTCTAAGTTTCTGGAGACCTTTGTTAGATATTTTAGGAAAGTCATCGATTCTTTTGAACAAGGCTCTTTCTATTACTTCTGCTGAGCCGTAACACTCATCCAGCCTTTTCCAGATCTCTTTGAGGCCAGTCTCAGGGCGGTTTATATTAATGTCTCTGATCCTTACTGCGTGTTTGACTGACTCTTCTCCCAGGTATTTGACTAACAGGTCTATCTCTTCCCTGTGTTGTAGCCCCAAGTCTCTAATGAGATTTTGGAAGGAAGCTTTCCAAGCTCTGTAACCTTCAGCTCGGTCAGTGAATTTCATGAGTCCCTTGGCAACCAGTTCACGTCGTGTGAAGAACTTGGCAAATTCTGTCGTGAACCGGTTGTCAGCAGAGTATACTGGTGATGGGTCGCCCTGATAATGATGTGAGGTGCGTTCCTACCTGTTAGTGTCCTCATGGTGGCGCCAGCCGGTGTCGTATTGCTTCGGCCTGATGTACGGTGCGTCAGCAGGGTGATCCACGTTGGTTACCTGATGAGGGGCAAGGTAGTCATTAGCAGAGTTGTTTTGCCTCACATTTTCGAGTTTGTTTCTGTCCTGAGCCTCGTGACGACTCTCGCTCACTTCGCTGGAGGTGTCGTATTCTGGTTTTGGTACTGGTTCAGGGTTATAGTTTGGATCAGGAAGGTCATTAACATACTGAGATGTGCGTTGTGGTGAGTCTTGCAGTGGAAACTCCAGACTCGACGTACTGCTTTGGCTATGCAGCTTGGGATTTTGCGCGGCTTCTAGCGATTCTGATTCGGCGAGGGCTGCGGCAGCTTCCCTTTTTGCTGCTAGGCTTTCTAAGGCGGCATCCACACGTGCCTTCTCTAACTGCGACCTTCTCTCTTGATCGGCTCTCTCATCATCTATGCGTGCTTTTTCTAACTGCAACCTTCTCTCTTGATCGGCTCTCTCATCATCTATGCGTGCTTTTTCTAACTGCGACCTTTTCTCTTGATCGGCTCTCTCATCATCTATGCGTGCTTTTTCTAATTTAAGTTGCATCTCTTGGTCAGCAAAGCTCGCTCGTATTTTGGCAGCTTCAGCATTTGCGCGGGCAATGGCGACAGCGCTGCTGATGGATGTTGTCTTTGAGGAGACGGAAGTAACAGATCTTGTCCTATGCGATTTGTGAGACATGGTGTCTTGGGAAAGTGCTTGGCTGTGCAGAGATTGCTGTAGCTGTATTTAGTCTCTGAGTAGCCGGTGACTTGAATCCCACTAGTTGGATGGCTGCCGTTTCACTGTTCTGTCCTCACTAGCTGAGGCAGGCTCATACGTAGCTATACAGTCAGCTAAACCGCTATACCGGGGTCCAATAAGGAGACTGTGGTTGAGTCTGTGCTTTATTAAACGTAGTGGTATATTGATGCGGTGAAACTGTGAACAATGATATACATAGAATCAGTGCATGGCATAGAACAGATACATAATACACATGATATACATTATGCATAACATTTAGAAGGCTAGTGACTAAACTAGGAGTACAACTGGTTAAACTAAGCTAATATAGAGCAGAAATATCTATAGGAAGCATAAAGACATACCGGCAATGCAATCGCAAGGGGGATGAAGTGAAGCGTCTTTCCTTGAAGGCAAACCGAAGAAAGTGAAAGGAAAAATGGAGGGAAATGGAGGCTGAGCTACCATAATGCATTGCAAAGGAGGAGGAGAATCAGACAAAGATAATAATAGAAAAACAAGATTGAACTGCCAACATAACTCTGACCGCTAGAGGGAGCCAAAGCATCACAAACAAATAAAGGTATGAATATCCATACTGAGAAACCTGCAATTATGCAAAGAGATAATCAGGGTAACAATATTAGATGGCGGAGAGAGAACAGTTTTAATCTAGTGATAGAGAATGTATGACTGTTGGCGAAAAGCTGAACTTGATGAACCTCTTTTTTCAACTTATGCAGCTATGTTCAATATTACAGGCATGACCCACACAATGCATGGCCAACAGATAAATGGTGGGAATGTGCCGCGTAGAACACAATAGGCAGACTAATAGAAGGACAGCAAAGACTGTCTGGTACCAGCGCTAACATCCTAAAGAGGAGTGTCATGGTTTCTACATTGACTATGGCCAAGAAAAGCTGTGAGGGACAGCTCAGCCACCCTGTGGGATCTGAAGTGTGCTGGACTTTCAGTTTTATAAGTGACAGTTCCGTTATCTAATCTTATACTGGGGTGTGCTGGGTTGTCAACAGTTTGTCTGACAGCCCTGCTGCTTAATCTGGTTTATTCTGGGAGTGTTTCCTCACTCGCCTCCCATCCCTAATCATTTGCAAGGTATTTAGCTAAAGGAAACCACAAAAAAGAACCAGTGCAAAAGTCCATAATACAAACAAATATAACAAATGTATTGAAAATGCAAAAGTCTCTAACAGCTTGAGAGGTCAAATCGGCAATTAAATACATACTATATGGCAGGGGAGCCAGGGTGACACATCTGCTCAAGTAGAATAGAGCACATCATAATGCTTGTAACAATCAGGATGTTGTACATAAGACATATCATATACAACAACCGCGGACTTAAATCATATTGGCCGCAAGAAGAGAACCATAAATAAAAATTACCATTCTTTATTTTCACAAAAACATAAAAATTCATAAGACAAAAAAAGACATCACAAAAACAGAGTGTTACTGAAGGACACCATAAATCACACTCCAAAATATAAATGTATCAATACGGTCAGTTTAGGGCATCAATACACCCTCACATTTGAATAGTATAATATCCCATGTAATTTCAATGTCTCATTGAGGGGCGATCTAATAACCATGTATAAGTATATAAGGGGACAATACAAATATCTCGCTGAGGATTTGTTTATACCAAGGAAGGTGACGGGCACAAGGGGGCATTCTTTGCGTCTGGAGGAGAGAAGGTTTTTCCACCAACATAGAAGAGGATTCTTTACTGTTAGGGCAGTGTAAATCTGGAATTGCTTGCCTGAGGAGGTGGTGATGGCGAACTCAGTCGAGGGGTTCAAGAGAGGCCTGGATGTCTTCCTGGAGCAGAACAATATTGTATCATACAATTATTAGGTTCTGTAGAAGGACGTAGATCTGGGGATTTATTATGATGGAATGTAGGCTGAACTGGATGGACAAATGTCTTTTTTCGGCCTTACTAACTATGTTACTATGTTACTTTGTTACTATATCCCCAAGTAAAGAGGGTGCCAATCTTAATCAAAGTATAATACACATATACGCATCATCCAATACCTTGGGCCAGCTGTTTCCAAGTAGACCGAAAAGGGTGCAGGGTGCGAGATATCCGTGCCTTCCTCGTGCGCCCCCCATATTATACCATTCAAATCTGTTTTTGTGATGTCTTTTTTTGTTTTGTGAATTTTTTTATTTTTGTGAAAATAAAGAATGGTAATTTTTATTTATGGTTCTCTTCTTGCGGCCAATATGATTTAAGTCCGCGGTTGTTGTATAATATATGTTTGAAGTGCCATAGCAGTTGATTAAGGACGAGATATAGAGGTTATAAGACATATCATGTAGTACCAAATAGCATTGCTGCAATAAATTAGGCAGATTCCTATGCACAAATGTGCACTAAACAACATGGTACAGAAACATACTATATAAGTGGAACAACATATCTAATGCAAGTACATAGTGTGCCGCACCGACTCCCGCCCTCCCCAACGCGCGTTTCAGATATTTCCTTCCTCAGGGGGCGTGCCAAACCAAAAATCATAGGACATTTATAGCTGCCCACAGAAGAACCAATCAACCCCCGCTTCACAGACACGCCAGCCAGTGCTGATACACACGGGCCCATGTGACCATACAACAGGCGGCGGACCGAAGCGGAGGGGATCAGGACAAGGTAGCGATCGGCGCATGCGCAAGAATTACACGGCGGCCATATTAGTATAGGGCAAAATGCCATACAAAATATAACTCAATATAAATATTTGCATGGTAAGTATAGATAACATATATATCCTGGCATCGCCACATACGTCGCAGGGCCATGTAAAAAACAAAATGAAGGAAAACAATAATAATCATAATTATAAATAGCGGATGCGCAGAACACTACATATATAAGATAATATAGGGCACCTATTAGTCTAGAGTAAACAAACACGAACCAAAAAATAGGAAATAGACCTCATGCACTAATGTGCCACAGAAAGATGTGAATATATGCATTGAAATTGCTAAACCAAATTAAACCAACATATCAAAAACGTTCTTTTATATATATAATATGTTATAGCATTAATATACAAATACAAATAAACAAAAATATAATTTGCTATGCATTTCAATGACTTGATTGTCACACGATGTTCACAGGATTTCTCATCACATCTTCATGTGGGTACCACGGATAAGGAATAGAGCACTAAAAACATAACAAAATTCAAAGTTAAAAACACATAACAAAAAATGTGTTCAATTGCCAAATCCATCGCGTCTCCAGTCTACTGAGTCGTTTAGACAAACCCCCACCTCTGATGTTAATTTTAAGGGTATCAATCCCACTTACCCTGAGAAGGGTACTATCACAGTTATGACATTTTTTAAAATGGCAGGGCATCGTCTTTAGGGTGGAGGCATCCATGTGGCTGATTGCCGCCTGAATCCATGGAAACCATCCATGGCATTTAGATGGGCTAAAAATGTTAGGGACCATCTCGTCTCCAGTCATTAATGCTATAACATATTATATGTATAAAAGCACTTTTTTGATATGTTGGTTTAATTTGGTTTAGCTATTTCAATGTGGCGTAGGATATATATGTTATCTATACTTACCATGCAAATATTTATATTAAGTTATATTTTGTATGGCATTTTGCCCTATACTAATATGACCGCCGTGTAATTCTTGCACATGCGCTGATCGCTACCTTGTCCTGATCCCCTCCGCCGCCTGTTGTATGGTCACATGGGCCCGTGTGTATCAGCACTGGCTGGCGTGTCTGTGCGGCGGTGGTTGATTGTATCTTCTGCGGGCACGGCAGCTATAAATGTCCTATGATTTTTGGTTTGGCAGGCCCCGAGGAAGGTAATTCCGAAACGTGCGTCGGGGAGGGCGGGAGTCAGTGCGGCACACTGTGTACTTGCATTAGGTATGTTGTTCCACTTATATAGTATGTTTCTGTACCATGTTGTTTAGTGCACATTTGTGCATAGGAATCTGCCTAATTTATTGCAGCAATGCTATTTGGTACTACATGATATGTCTTATGTACAACATCCTGATTGTTACAAACATTATGATGTGCTCTATTCTACTTGAGCAGATGTGTCACCCTGGCTCCCCTGCTAAATAGTATGTATTTGATTGCTGATTTTACCTCTCTAGCTGTTAGAGACTTTTGTATTTTCAATAAATTTGTTATATTTGTTTGTATTATGGACTATTGCACTGGTTCTTTTTTGTGGTTTTCTTTAGTTTCTACTTTGTGTGTCCCACACTTCCTCATATTAAGGCCCCACAATTTGATCTGCAGTATTATAATGATTATATATTGTTTCAGGAGCCTTATGTTTTTTCCACATTTATTTCCAAGGTATTTAGCTGGCTAGCTGCTAGTAGTCTCAGTCAGTTGTAGATTTGCTTTAGATAGGTGTGTTTGCTTGCTCTGTGTCAGACTCTGATCTTGCTAATGACCCAGGATTTTGTTGTCACTACTCTTTTGGATTTCCCCTTCAGCTTTTGACATACCCTACCGGCATTTGACCCCGTACTGTTACCTGACCATGCTTTTGTATCATCCCTCTGTACTACAAGCCCTCCTGGTATCTGACCTTAGACCTCCTGACTACCCCGTCTCATGGCTTGTCCGTGAATAGTGACTCAGCGTCACATTGAGGCATTGTTGGAGAGAATAAGGTCCACACAGACTTATCTAATGGCTTCTAGAAAACACAGTGTCATGGACAAGGATATCATCAGGGGCCTTAAGAAAGGTAAATTAATTACCCAATGTATTCAAAAATAACTTTAATAACATTGGTCTTTTTAAAGGCTGTCAATCACCTGAGAAATGAATTAAACGATCGATGTCAGGTATGATGATTTTTACAAAAATCATTATTATTAACAGCACACAACACTCAGTGTAAACAGAAAATATGCTGCCGGTTACATATATTATGGGCACAGAACCAATGTATCAACAATCATTCTGTATGCACTGACTGTTCATTGATCAGTTTAAAAATCTGTCTAAACTATGTTTGATTGGCTTGTGTATAGCCTGGAAATCAGTCAAGTTATACATTTGGAGGACAGGAATTCTGTACAGTGGTATGCAAGAGAGTGTCCAAGATTTCATCCTGTGTTATCAGAAGTGCTGCTATAAATAAAGTTTTTCAGATTGTTCTCTGTCAGAGAAAGCTTTGGGCTTCTTTCACACTTGCGTCGGTACACGGCCGTCGCTAAGCGTCGGTGTGACGTATCGACGGACATGGTGAAAATTTGGCAAAACGTGGGCAGCGGATGCAGTTTTTCAACGCATCCGCTGCCCATTCTAAAGTCCCGGGGAGGAGGGGGCGGAGTTCCAGCCGCGCATGTGCGGTAGGAAATGCAGGATGCGACGTACGAAAAAACGTTCCCTTGAACGTTTTTTCATGATGACAGTCCGCCAAAACACGACGGTCCCAGTGCACGACGGACGCGACATATGGCCATGCATCGCGATCTGCGGACAATACAAGTCTATGGGAAAAAAACGCATCCTGTGGGCACATTTGCAGGATGCGTTTTTTCCCAAAACGACGCACTGCGACGGAGGCCAAACGACGCAAGTGTGAAAGTAGCCCAAGAGGTTTGCAGCTCCTAACATAATCTAGGGTTAAGTGATTGGCACATAATCATAACCTTGCACAATCATGGTGAAACTGTTTTCAAAGATGTGACTCCAGTCATCTCCTCACCTTCGGATGTTGTTTAAACAAAATATAGAAAAAAAGCTCAATTTCAAGCCAATGATATCTGCAAAATCGTCAAAAATCACTGATCTAAAAGGAACTAGTCCTGATCTGTGAAAAAAATAGGAAAAAGAAACATCACATTGTTCCTTCACGGAGAACAATTTAGAAAGACGGAAGAAAATAGTGCAAGCTGTGTGTAAAAACAAATGATTTTTTGCACAATGCACTGCTGCGAAACACAAATCTGTGACAAATCATTTCCCCAAAGAGAAAACATTTTCTGAATGCAGAATGCTGCTTCTCGGTGAATCTGTAGATTTCATAGAGAAACCGCCTGTTTACAAAGGCTGTGCAGACACCATGTACTTGCATCACGTATCTAGAGTATATAGTCATTATAAGAACTAGGTCATCCTGAGGAACAAGAAGCACAGGTTAGGATGCCCTTTGTTTTAAATCAACTAGAGGAACACCCACTTTCAACAGGCAGTAATATTAGTAATTTCAGTTAATTATTTGGTAAAAGTAAACTACACATATTCAAATTAAAGGCGTTTACCCCTTTTGTAAAAGTTATTCTCAATGGACCCAGGGTGGAGTATTTAAAAAAATTGTATACTCCCATCTGATTCACTGTGTTCTTCACTGGTCTTGTGGCATTGACATTGGTAGGGGGCGTCACAGGAATGCGGATCAGCTGCAACCTTTACATTCTGTCTAGTCGGCTGAGATGGAATGCTGATCAACAGGCACTGATTGGCAAAAGTGGTCACGTGACGCCCTCTCCAGATTTTGATGTCCCAAAACACAGAAAGCACAGTAGCAAGTGCAGAAAATAAAGATTCAATTATTGTGTCCATTTACTGGTGTTAACTACATAGATGGAAGTAAATACAATGCACAATTTATAGGTACCGTAAATCATCTAATCTACTATAAGTTGTTGTAATCAGCACCAAACAACTATAATACTCTTGTTTGCACTAGCCTTAACCAAGGTGCTTGATTTAAGAAAAAAACCCTTGCAACAGCTATTACTTTTTCTGTGATTTTGTAACAATTTGTGATTGAGGGCATACATGTCTAGTATGAATAGGAGCTGACCTGCAGATTTTGGCAGAAATCAAACAGTGCATGGAGCTGCGTAGTTCACGATTTACATGCAGCCACCGAAAGAGCTGATAACAAATAGTTTCTATTGTAGTTGTGCTGGACATTTCCTTAAGGACTGCTTGGCACGACCTCAAGCAAGCAAGTTGACGGGAAATGCCTTAAGGAGATTGTTGAGGAAGTTACCCAGACTCCCTGGCACCTTTTTACTCCTCAGACAAAATAATGCTAAAGGTAGAGACAGTTAGGTTGGAGAGACCCACTGAAATTTTTGCCATTGACAAGACACCATTACTACAGAATCTTGTAGAGCTGGTAATGGTGGAGTTCACACTTAGACTGGGTTCACATTGCATCTTTGGAGTCCGTTAGACGGACTACATTACACCGCGGCATAACGCGGTGTAACGCAGTCCATTAACACCACCATTAAGTCCTTTGGAGGACGCATCGCTAGCGCACGCCCATTGTGGGCATGCACTAGCAATGTGCCGTTATTGAGTGACGGACCCTGGGACGCGGGCTGCAGCATTTCCGGGTCCGTCACTGCTAGCGCAGATAGAGCATCTGCTAGCTCTCTCTGCGCTAGCCCGCTGACATATCAGCACTTGCGTTAACAGCAGCCCATTAACGCATGTGTTGAATGGGCTGCTGTTAACACAATGTGAACCCGGCCTTAGGGTGGGAAGACCTCACTCTATTCCATCTCCTCCCATCTGTTGGGATTTACCTGCTAGTTTGATATTGCGGCTTCCATGGCTATGTATTCACAATCCTCTTATTGAATGGTGTCAGAAGGATATTGTTCAGTTGAGCACACAATTGTCTTAAGAAATGTCTTAGTTCTGTACAAATTTGCTCCGTCAGGAGGGTCTGCCAGGAGCAGGTCAGGAGGGTCTGCCAGGGTACCTGAAAGATTTTGGAGATGTGTTCTCAGAAAAAGAGGCAGATATTTTACCTCCTCATCGTCCTTAAGATTGTGCTATTGATCTTGTCCCTAATGCCAAGTTACCTAAAGCTCATCTGTATAATTTGTTGGGACCTGAACGTCCTGCCATGAAAGAATATGTAAATGAAAGTTTACAGAAGGGTCATAGTTGTTCTTGCTTTTCGCTAGTAGCTGCTGGATTTTTCTTTGTTATAAAGATGGGGGTTTCCATCTTTGCCTTGATTTCCAAATTAAGCTTAAAAAACCTGCCCACATCCACTCATCCCTGACCTACACAATCAGCTTATGGGGGCTAAATGGGTTTCTAAACTGGATTTTAGATGGGCTTATAATTTGATACATATCCTAGAGGGTTTTGAGTTGAAGATTACATTTTTAACTCAGATTTTGAAATCTTGTCATGCCTTTTTGGTTAAGCAATACACCAGCTGTATTTCAAAATGTTTTGAACAATATCGTTTCTGATTGTATTGTAATGTTTATTGTGGTACCTTAATGACATTTTAATTTTTTAGCACAATCTTGATATGCATCGTGAACATATCCATTGTGTTTTACGAAAACTTGAGAGAATTATTTTCTAAACTGGAGAAATGTACCTTGTTTTTCCAATAGATTTTGTTCCTGGGGTGCACTTTATTGGTTTAAGATGGATCCTGAAAAGGTGCAGGCCATAATTGATTTGATCCAGGCTCGTGACCTTAAAGGGACACTGTCACCTGAATTTGGAGGGAACAATCTTCAGCCATGGAGGCGGGGTTTTTGATTCACCCTTTCCTTACCCGCTGGCTGCATGCTGGCAGCAAAATTGGATTGAAGTTTATTCTCTGTCCTCCGTAGTACATGCCTGCACAAGGCAATCTTGCCTTGCGCAGGCGTGTACTATGGAGGACAGAGAATGAACTTCAATCCAATATTGCAGCCAGCATGCAGCCAGCGGGTAAGGAAAGGGTGAATCAAAACCCCCAAAACCCCGCCTCCATGGCTGAAGATTGTTCCCTCCAAATTCAGGTGACAGTGTCCCTTTAAGGCGTTGCGCTTTTTAGGATTTTCCAATTACTACAGAAAATGTATTAGGGTTTTTTCACAGATTCTTAACTTTCTCACACATAAGGGGGTATATCTTAAGTTTTGGAAGCTGGATGCTATTCGGGCATTTAATAAATTAAGAGTGTTTCTTGTCCGCTCCAGTTTTAATCCAACCTGATCTCCAGAAACAATTGTTGTTGATCTCCAGAAATCCAGCGTTGTGGAGGTGGATACTTCAGGTCGGGGTAGCGGCTGTATCACCTCAAGGTCCAAAACTCTGACCAACGTGCGACCCTGTACTTTCTTCACTAGGAAATTTTGGTCTGAAGAGAAATTAGTATGTTTGTTATTGTGAGCTGCTCACAGTTAAATTAGCATTCGAAGAAAGAGACATTTTTGGAGGGGGCAGTTCATTAAGTCACGGTGGTGACAGATCATAAAAATTTAGCCTATAATGAATCAACTAAACGGTTAACACCAAGACAGGTTAGATGGTCTTTATTTTTTTCCATATTACATTTTTTGATCATGTTCAGGCCTGGGTCTAAGAATGTGAGGGTTAATGCTTTATCATGCAGCCTTGATTCAGCTTCTCCATTCTTCAAGTTATTGTGGTTTCTATGGCATCCTCGGAGTTGGATGCGGAGATCCGTAAAGCCCAGCCGTTGACACAGATTCCAAGATATTCGTGCTAGTGTTCCTGGGGTTGCTGCTACACGGGGAGCTATTGCTAGACTCTGTTGGTAGTCATCCATGTACATTAAGAATTTTTTATCAGCTTGTGAAACGTATATGCTAAAGCCTGTCATAACCAGCTGGGGAATTGGACAGAAAAACAAAGGACTTCATTATGGATTTGCCTTTGGCGGTAGTTGACCAAATCAGTAAAGAAGATCAGTTTATTCCATTATCGGGGTTACCAAATGCTAAAAAGCTTTCCAAGTTGTATATTAATCATGTGGTGAGATTGCATGTTATTTTTTTGAGCATTGTATCGGATAGACAGGTGCAGTTTGTTTCCAAATTATGGAGAGCGTTTTGTAAGAAATTGGGGATTGATTTGTCATTCTCCTTTGCTTACCACCCTAAAAGAGTCTGAGAGGACAAATCAATCCTTGGAACAAATTTTAAGATATTTTGTTGTGGTTTAGCAAGACTGGTCCTCATTTTTACCTCTTGCTGAGTTCGTCTTTAAGGCTACGGCTAACATTTTCGCAGCGTCCTAATTACTGCCCTTTGCATTATAGTACATGCAGATTTACCGCATGTAATGACATTCTATTGGTCAAAATATGCAGTGGAAATTCTTGTCTCCGCTACAGAAATTGACATGCTGCTGCTCGTAAGCCCGCATCATGGGTGAGTTTATGCAGCGTTAAATAGCACAGTGGGCATGGGGTTTTTATAAATCCCATCCACAGTGCTTGTAATGTAGAACCCAGCATTTTGGATGCAGTGCAAATGCGCTGCGTCCAAAGCACTAAAATTCCTGATCATGGGCACGTATCCTAACAGTCAGGTCAATCAGTCCACTGTACCCTTGCCTTTTTGCAATTATGGGTTTTATCCTTTTATCGTTTTGGTGAATTTTCTAGGATGAGTTCTGGGTATCTTGGAATAGAAGTGGCCATACAAAAACTTTGGGATGTCTGGAAAGAGGTTCAAAAAAATATTGGGGTGGTTCAACTTTGTCAAGAACGGAAAGCCGATGGGACCCGCCAAACATTTCCTATCTTCAAAGTAAGGGAAAAGGTTTGGTTATCTTCCAAAAATATTAAGCTGAAAGTACCATCAGCAAAGTTGGGTCCTAAATTTATTGGCTCATACGAGATTCCGGAGGTAGTAAATCCAGTTACCTTCAGATTAAAACTTTCAGTCTCTTCGTGTCCCACAGATCCTTGAGAAAATGGTTTGTCCCTTCGGTGTGGTCTGTTGTGAATTCAGCTTTTGGGCTCCCTCCGGTGGTTGTAGAGGGTAATGCAGTTGTGCCTGGATTGCAGGAGTGGACATGTGTATCTACTAATTGCAGGACTGACTGGGGTATATAGCTTTGCAGGATCCTTTAATCAGTGCCAGTTGTCCATTGTTCTTGAAGGATTCACTTCCCTGCTGGTCTCTCCAGTTTGCTGTGTTTTTCTACAAAGATAAGTCCTGGCTTTGTTTTTGCTGTCCACCTGCAGTGGACCTTATAGTTCTGTGCATTTTCATGTTTTTGTCTTGTCCAGCTTGGTCTGTGAAGGATTTTTTGCAGCCTAGCTATTTCTCTGGAGATGCAGATATACCCCCCATGTCTTTAGTCAGATGTGGTGATCCGTATTTTCTGCGGTGGATATTTTCTAGTGTTCTTATACTGACCACACAGTACTCTGTTCTATTCTTTCTTTTTAGCTAGTATGGCCTCCTATGCTAAAATCTGATTTCATATCTGCGTATGCTATTTCCCTCTCCTCTCACAGTCAATATTTGTGGGGGGCTATCTATCCTTTGGGGATTTTCTCTGAGGCAAGATAGGTTTCCTGTTTCTGTCTTTAGGGGTAGTTAGATCTTAGGCTGTGCCGAGGGGTCTAGGGAGAGTTAGGTACCCCCCACGGCTGCTTTTAGTTGCGCTGCTAGGTTCAGGGTTTGCGGTCAGTACAGGGACCACCTTCTCCAGAGTACGTCTCATGCTGCTCCAAGGCCACCAGATCATAACAGTACAACTGGCCAACAATGAGTTAATTGCATCTCAGAAGAAGGGTGGAAAGATTTTGAGCCATTTTTTTCCTTAGCCTGTTTGGTCTGTTCCTCCCTCTTTACCTCTGGGTGGCTACGGAGTCTTGTATTAACATGAATATTCAGGAATTAGTTTCTCGGGTGGATCAGCTTGCTGCTAGGGTACAGAGTATTTCAGATTATATTGTTCAAACTCCTGCCTTAGAACCTAAGATTCCCACTCCTGATTTATTCTTTGGTGACAGATCCAAATTTTTGAGTTTCAAAAATAACTGTAAACTGTTTTTTGCATTAACACCCCGGTCTTCTGGTGATCCTATTCAGCAGGTTAAAATCATCATATCTCTGCTGCGTGGTGACCCACAGGATTGGGCATTTTCCCTGGAAACTGGCAATCCTGCTTTGTTTAATGTTGATTCGTTCTTTCAGGCATTGGGGTTGTTGTATGATGAGCCTAATTCTGTGGATCAGGCTGAGAAAATTTTGTTAGCCCTGTGTCAAGGTCAAGAAGCGGCAGAATCGTATTGCCAGAAATTTAGAAAATGGTCTGTACTGACTAAATGGAATGAGGATGCCTTGGCGGCAATTTTCAGAAAGGGTCTTTCTGAATCCGTTAAAGACATTATGGTGGAGTTCCCCACGCCTGCTGGTCTGAGTGATTCTATGTTTCTGGCCATTCAGATTGATCGGCGCTTGCGTGAGCGCAGAATTGTGCACACTGTGGCGTTGCCCTCTGAGCGGAGCCCTGAGCCTATGCAGTGTGATAGGATTTTGTCTAGAGCTGAACGTCAAACATTCCGGCGTCAGAATAGGTTGTGTTTTTACTGCGGCGATTCTGCTCATGTTATTTCTGATTGCCCTAAGCGTACTAAGAGAATCGCTAGTTCTGTTGCCATCAGTACTATACAACCTAAATTTCTGTTATCTGTGACCTTGATCTGCTCATTATCATCATTTTCTGTCATGGCATTTGTGGATTCAGGCGCCGCTCTGAACTTAATGGACTTAGAATTTGCCAGACGTTGTGGCTTTCCCTTGCAGCCTTTGTAGAACCCTATTCCTTTGAGGGGCATTGATGCTACACCGTTGGCTAAAAATAAACCTCAGTTTTGGACACAGCTGACCATGCGCATGGCGCCAGGCCATCAGGAAGATTGTCAGTTTCTGGTGTTGCATAATTTGCATGATGATATTGTGCTGGGTTTTCCATGGTTACAGCTACATAATCCGGTGTTAGACTGGTAATTCATGTCTGTGACTAGTTGGGATTGTCAGGGGGTTCATGATCAGGTTCCTTTGATGTCAATTTCCTCTTCCCCCTCTTCTGAAGTTCCTGAGTTTATGTCACTTTCAGGATGTATTCGATGAGCCCAAGTCCAGTTCCCTTCCACGGCATAGGGACTGTGATTGTGCTATTGACTTGATTCCAGGTTGTAAGTTCCCTAAGGGTCGACTTTTCAACCTGTCTGTGCCTGAACATGCCGCCATGCGGAGCTGTATTAAGGAGTCTTTGGAGAAAGGACATATTCGGCCATCTTCTTCACCGTTGGGAGCGGGGTTCTTTTTTGTTGCCAAGAAGGATGGATCCTTGAGACCCTATATTGATTATCGCCTCTTGAATAAGATCACGGTTAAATTTCAATATCCCTTGCTGTTATGGACCTGGTGGTTAGGAGCACCCGGAATGACCTGATGGTTAAACTCACACAGGACAAGCTCTGGGAAGTGGGAGCTCTGCTGACCGCAACCCCTAATCCTATCACACAACTAGAAATAGCCGTGGAGCATACCTAACACGACCTAGACGCCTCTTCAAAGCTAAAGAGCTACCTAGCCCTAAAGATAGAAAATAAAGCCTACCTTGCCTCGGAGAAATTCCCCAAAGGAAAAGGCAGCCCCCCACATATATTGACTGTGAGTTAAGATGAAAGTCACAAACACAGAAATGAAACAGGTTTCAGCAAAGGGAGGCCAGACTTACTAAAGAGACTGAGGATAGGAAAGGTATCTTTGCTGTCAGCACAAAAAACTACAAAAGACCACGCAGAGTGCGCAAAAAGACCTCCGCACCGACTCACGGTGCTTAGGTGCCACTCTGCATCCCAGAGCTTCCAGCTAGCAAGGCAAAATCATGATAGCCAACTGGACAAGGAAACAATGAACAAATAATAACTAGCAGGGACTTAGCTTCTGCTGGAGTAGACAGGTCACCAGAAAGATCCAAGAGCGAACTGAACCAGTACAAGAACACTGACAGCTGGCATGGAGTAACGATCTGAGTGGAGTTAAATAGAAAGCCAGCCAAAGAATAAACTACGTCACCTGTGGAAGAAACCTCAGAAGCAGCAGCTCCACTCACAGCCACCAGAGGGAGTCCATGGACAGAACTCGCCGAAGTACCATTCATGACCACAGGAGGAAGTTCGAAAACAGAATTCACAACAGTACCCCCCCTCTTGAGGAGGGGTCACCGAACCCTCACCAGCGCCCCCAGGCCGATCAGGATGAGCCAAATGAAAGGCACGAACTAGATCGGCAGCATGAACATCAGAGGCAAAAACCCAGGAATTATCTTCCTGACCATAACCCTTCCACTTGACCAGGTACTGGAGTTTCCGTCTCGAAATACGAGAATCCAAAATCTTCTCCACCACATACTCCAACTCCCCCTCGACCAACACCGGGGCAGGAGGATCAACGGAGGGAACCATAGGCACCACGTATCTCCGCAATAACGACCTATGGAACACATTATGGATGGCAAAAGAAGCTGGAAGGGCCAAAACGAAATGACACAGGATTGAGAACCTCAGAAATCTTATACGGACCAATGAAACGAGGCTTAAACTTAGGAGAGGAAACCTTCATAGGAACATGACGAGATGACAACCAAACCAAATCCCCAACACGAAGTCGGGGACCAACACAGCGCCGGTGGTTAGCGAAACGTTGAGCCTTCTCCTGGGACAATGTCAAATTGTCCACCACATGAGTCCAAATCTGCTGCAACCTGTCCACCACCGTATCCATACCAGGACAGTCCGAAGGCTCAACCTGCCCTGAAGAGAAACGAGGATGGAAACCAGAATTACAGAAAAAAGGCGAAACCAAAGTAGCCGAGCTGGCCCGATTATTAAGAGCGAACTCAGCCAAAGGCAAGAAGGACACCCAATCATTCTGATCAGCAGAAACAAAGCATCTCAGATATGTCTCCAAAGTCTGATTAGTTCGTTCGGTTTGGCCATTTGTCTGAGGATGGAAAGCCGAAGAAAAAGACAAATCAATGCCCATCTTAGCACAAAAGGACAGCAAAAACCTCGAAACAAACTGGGAACCTCTGTCCGAGACGATGTTCTCCGGAATGCCATGCAAACGAACCACATGCTGGAAAAACAATGGCACCAAATCAGAGGAGGAAGGCAATTTAGACAAGGGTACCAAATGAACCATCTTAGAGAAGCGATCACAAACCACCCAAATGACCGACATCCTTTGAGAGACAGGGAGATCTGAAATAAAATCCGTGGAAATATGCGTCCAGGGCCTCTTTGGGACCGGCAAGGGCAAAAGCAACCCACTGGCACGAGAACATCAGGGCTTAGCCCGAGCACAAGTCCCACAGGACTGCACAAAAGAACGCACATCCCGTGACAAAGAAGGCCACCAAAAGGATCTAGCCACCAAATCTCTGGTACCAAAGATTCCAGGATGACCCGCCAACACCGAACAATGAACCTCAGAGATAACTCTACTAGTCCATCTATCAGGGACAAACAGTTTCTCCGCTGGACAACGGTCAGGTCTATCAGCCTGAAACTTCTTCAGCACACGCCGCAAATCAGGGGAGATGGCAGACAAAATTACCCCCTCTTTGAGAATACCCGCCGGCTCAGGAACACCCGGAGAGTCAGGCACAAATCTCCTTGACAGGGCATCAGCCTTCACATTCTTAGAGCCCGGAAGGTACGAAACCACAAAATCAAAACGGGATAAAAACAGCTACCATCGAGCCTGTCTAGGATTCAACCGTTTGGCAGACTCGAGATAAGTCAAATTCTTGTGATCCGTCAAGACCACCACGCGATGCTTGGCTCCTTCAAGCCAATGTCGTCACTCCTCGAATGCCCACTTCATGGCCAACAACTCTCGATTGCCAACATCATAATTGCGCTCAGCAGGCGAGAATTTTCTAGAAAAGAAGGCACATGGTTTCATCACCGAGCCATCAGAACTTCTTTACGACAAAACAGCCCCTGCTCCAATCTCAGAAGCATCAACCTCAACCTGAAACGGGAGCGAAACATCTGGCTAGCACAACACAGGGGCAGAAGAAAAACGATGCTTCAACTCCTGAAAAGCCTCTACAGCCGCCGAGGACCAATTGACCACATCAGCACCTTTCTTGGTCAAATCAGTCAACGGTTTAGCAACACTAGAAAAATTAGCGATGAAGCGACGGTAAAAATTACCAAAGCCCAGGAACTTCTGCAGGCTCTTCACAGATGTCGGCTGAGTCCAATCATAAATGGCCTGAACTTTAACAGGGTCCATCTCGATAGTAGAAGGGGAAAAAATGAAACCCAAAAATGAAACCTTCTGAACCCCAAAGAGACATTTCGACCCCTTCACAAACAAGGAATTCGCACGAAGGACCTGGAACACCATTCTGACTTGCTTCACATGAGACTCCCAATCATCCGAAAAGACCAAAATATCATCCAAATATACAATCATGAATCTATCCAGGTACTCTCGGAAGATGTCATGCATAAAGGACTGAAACACAGATGGAGCATTAGAAAGCCCGAATGGCATAACCAGGTACTCAAAATGGCCCTCGGGCGTATTAAATGCTGTTTTCCATTCATCGCCCTGTTTAATTCGCACAAGATTATACGCCCCTTGAAGATCTATCTTGGTGAACCAACTAGCCCCCTTAATCCGAGCAAACAAATCAGACAGCAGCGGCAAAGGGTACTGAAATTTTACTGTGATCTTATTAAGAAGGCGGTAATCAATACAAGGTCTCAAAGAGCCATCCTGCTTGGCCACAAAAAAGAACCCTGCTCCCAACGGTGATGACGACGGGCGAATATGACCTTTCTCCAAGGATTCCTTTATATAACTCCGCATAGCGGCGTGCTCTGGCACAGATAAATTAAACAGTTGGCCCTTAGGAAACTTACTACCAGGAATCAAATTAATAGCACAATCGCAATCCCTATGAGGAGGTAAGGCACCAGATTTGGGCTCTTCAAATACATCCCGGTAATCTGACAAAAACTCAGGAACTTCAGAAGGAGTGGAAGGCGAAATTGACAGCAATGGAACATCACCATTTACCCCCTGACAACCCCAGCCGGACACAGACATAGATTTCCAATCCAATACTGGATTATGGACCTGTAGCCATGGCAACCCCAAAACGACCACATCATGCAGATTATGCAACACCAAAAAGCGAATATCCTCCTGATGTGCAGGAGCCATGCACATGGTCAATTGAGTCCAGTACTGAGGCTTATTCTTGGCCAAAGGCGTAGCATCAATTCCTCTCAATGGAATAGGATACTGCAAGGGCTCCAAGAAAAAACCACAGCACCTGGCAAACTCCAAGTCCATCAAATTCAGGGCAGCGCCTGAATCCACAAATGCCATAACAGAATAGGATGACAGAGAGCAAATCAGAGTAACGGACAAAAGAAATTTAGACTGTACCGTACCAATGGTGGCAGACCTAGTGAACCGCTTAGTGCGCTTAGGACAATCGGAGATAGCATGAGTGGAATCACCACAGTAAAAACACAGCCCATTCCGACGTCTGTGTTCTTGCCGTTCAGCACTGGTCAAAGTCCTATCACATTGCATAGGCTCAGGCCTATGCTCAGAGAATAACGCCAAATGGTGCACAGCTTTGCGCTCACGCAAGCGCCGATCGATCTGAATGGCCAAGGACATAGTCTCATTCAGACCAGCAGGCGTGGGAAATCCCACCATGACATCCTTAAGGGCTTCAGAAAGACCCTTTCTGAAAATTGCCGCCAGGGCACACTCATTCCACTGAGTAAGCACAGACCACTTTCTAAACTTCTGACAGTACACCTCCGCTTCATCCTGACCCTGACACAAAGCCAGCAAGATTTTCTCTGCCTGATCCACTGAATTTGGTTCATCATAAAGCAATCCAAGCACCAGAAAAAACGCATCTACATCACGCAATGCAGGATCTCCTGGCGCAAGGGAAAATGCCCAGTCTTGAGGGTCACCACGCAACAAAGAAATAATGATTTTTACTTGTTGAACGGGGTCACCAGAGGAGCGGGGTTTCATAGCTAGAAACAGTTTACAATTATTTTTGAAATTCAGGAATTTAGATCTATCCCCAGAAAACAAATCAGGAATTGGAATTCTAGGCTCTAACATCGGATTCTGAACCACAAAATCTTGAATGTTTTGTACCCTTGCAGTGAGATGATCCACACAAGAGGACAGACCTTGAATGTCCATATCTACACCTGTGTCCTGAACCACCCAGAGGTTAAGGGGAAAAGAAAGACAAAAAACACTGCAGAGAAAAAAAAATGGTCTCAGAACTTCTCTTATCCCTCTATTGAGATGCATTAATACTTTGGGCCAGCTGTACTGTTATGGACCTGGTGGTTAGAAGCACCCGGAATGACCTGATGGTTAAACTCACACAGGACAAGCTCTGGGAAGTGGGAGCTCTGCTGACCGCAACCCCTAATCCTATCACACAACTAGAAATAGCCGTGGAGCGTACCTAACACGACCTAGACGCCTCTTCACAGCCTAAGAGCTAACTAGCCCTAAAGATAGAAAATAAAGCCTACCTTGCCTCAGAGAAATTCCCCAAAGGAAAAGGCAGCCCCCCACATATATTGACTGTGAGTTAAGATGAAAGTCACAAACACAGAAATGAAACAGGTTTCAGCAAAGGGAGGCCAGACTTACTAAACAGACAGAGGATAGGAAAGGTATCTTTGCGGTCAGCTCAAAAAACTACAAAAGACCACGCAGAGTGTGCAAAAAGACCTCCGCACCGACTCACGGTGCGGAGGTGCCACTCTGCATCCCAGAGCTTCCAGCTAGCAAGGCAAAATCATGATAGCCAACTGGACAAGGAAACAATGAACAAATAACAACTAGCAGGGACTTAGCTTCTGCTGGAGTAGACAGGTCACCAGAAAGATCCAAGAGCGAACTGAACCAGTACAAGAACATTGACAGCTGGCATGGAGTAACGATCTGAGTGGAGTTAAATAGAACAGCCAGCCAAAGAATAAACTACGTCACCTGTGAAAGGAACCTCAGAAGCAGCAGCTCCACTCACAGCCACCAGAGGGAGTCCATGGACAGAACTCGCCGAAGTACCATTCATGACCACAGGAGGAAGTTCGAAAACAGAATTCACAACACCTTGCCTTTGCTTACTGATTTGTTTGCTAGGATTAAGGGGTCTAGCTGGTTTACTAAGATTGACCTTCGAGGGGCATATAATCTTATTCGTATCAAGCAGGGTGACGAATGGAAAACTGCATTTAATACGCCCGAAGGCCATTTTGAATATCTTGTGATGCCATTCGGACTCTCTAATGCCCCATCTGTGTTCCAATCCTTCATGCATGATATCTTTCGGAGTTATCTTGATAAATTCGTGGTTGTATATTTGGATGATATTTTGATTTTTTCTAATGATTGGGAGTCTCATGTGAAACAGGTCAGGATGGTATTTCAGATCCTCCGTAATAATGCTTTGTTTGTGAAGGGGTCAAAGTGCCTCTTTGGAGTGCAGAAGGTTTCTTGTTTGGGTTTCATTTTTTCTCCCTCATCTATAGAAATGGATCCGGTTAAGGTTCAGGCCATTCATGATTGGATTCAGCCCACATCTGTGAAGAGCCTTCAGAAATTCTTGGGCTTTGCTAATTTTTATCGTCATTTCATTGCCAACTTCTCCAGTGTGGTTAAACCTCTAACCGATTTGACCAAGAAAGGCGCTGATGTGACGAATTGGTCCTCCGCGGCTGTTTCTGCCTTTCAGGAGCTTAAACGCCGATTTACTTCTGCCCCTGTGTTGAGTCAGCCAGATGTTTCTCTTCCATTTCAGGTTGAGGTTGACGCGTCTGAGATTGGGGCAGGGGCCGTTTTGTCTCAGAGGAATTCTGATGGTTCCTTGATGAAACCGTGTGACTTCTTTTCTCAGAAGTTTTCGCCTGCGGAACGCAATTATGATGTCGGCAATCGGGAGTTGTTGGCTATGAAGTGGGCATTTGAGGATTGGTGACATTGGCTTGAGGGGGCCAAGCACCGTATTGTGGTCCTGACCGATCATAAGAATCTGATTTACCTCGAGTCTGCCAAACGGCTGAATCCTAGACAGGCTCAATGGTCCCTGTTTTTCTCCCGTTTTGATTTTGTGGTCTCGTACATTCCTGGTACTAAGAATGTTAAGGCGGATGCCCTCTCTAAGTTTTTTTCCTGATTTCCCTGGGGTTCTTGAGCCGGTCGGCATTTTGAAGGATGGGGTGATTCTTTCTGCCATCTCCCCTGATTTGCGACGGGTTCTTCAGGAATTTCAGGCTGATAAGCCTGACCGCTGTCCTGTGGGGAAACTGTTTGTTCCTGATAGATGGACTACTAAAGTGATTTCTGAGGTTCATTGTTCTGTGTTGGCTGGCCATCCTGGGATTTTTGGTACCAGAGACTTGGTTAGTAGGTCCTTTTGGTGGCCTTTTTTGTCGCGGGATGTGCGTTCTTTTGTGCAGTCCTGTGGGATTTGTGCGCGGGCTAAGCCTTGCTGTTCCCGCGCTAGTGGGTTGCTTTTGCCATTACCGGTCCCCGAGAGGCCCTGGACACATATTTCTATGGATTTTATTTCCGATCTTCCTGTTTCCCAAAGAATGTCGGTTATCTGGGTTGTCTGTGACTGATTTTCTAAGATGGTTCATTTGGTGCCTTTGCCTAAATTGCCTTCTTCTTCTGATTTGGTTCCGTTGTTTTTTCAGCATGTGGTGCGTTTGCATGGTATTCCGGAGGTTCCCAGTTTGTTTCTAGGTTTTGGCGGGCCTTTTGTGCCAAGCTGGCCATTGATTTGTCTTTTTCTTCTGCATTTCATCCTCAGACAAATGGCCAGACTGAGCAAACTAATCAGACCTTGGAGACCTATTTGAGATGCTTTGTGTCTGCTGATCAGGATGATTGGGTGGCTTTTTTGCCATTGTCCGAGTTTGCCCTTAATAATCGGGCTAGTCTGGCTACTTTGGTTTCGCTTTTTTCTGTAATTTTGGTTTTCATCCTCGTTTTTCTTCTGGGCAGGTTGAGCCTTCTGACCTTCCTGGTGTGGATTCTGTGGTCGACAGGTTGCAGCAGATTTGGGCTTATGTGGTGGACAATTTGGTGCTGTCTCAGGAGGAGGCTCAACGTTTTGCTAATCGTCGTCGGTGTGTTGGTTCCCGGCTTCGGATTGGGGATCTGGTTTGGTTATCTTCCCATCATGTTCCTATGAAGGTTTCTTCCCCTAAGTTTAAGCCTCGATTTATTGGTCCTAATAGGATTTCTGAGATTATTAATTCGGTGTCCTTTCGCCTGGCGCTTCCGGCCTCGTTTGCTATTCATAATGTTTTCCATAAATCTTTGTGGCGGAAATATGTGGAGCCCGTTGTTCCCTCTGTTGATCCTCCGGCCCCTGTATTGGTCGATGGAGAGTTGGAATATGTTGTTGAGAAGATTTTGGATTCTCGTTTTTCGAGGCGGAAGCTTCAGTACCTTGTCAAGTGGAAGGGTTATGGCCAGGAGGATAATTTTTGGGTTTCTGCCTCTGATGTCCATGCCGTTGATTTGGTTCGTGCCTTTCATCGGGCTCATCCTGATCGGCCTGGGGGCTCCGGTGAGGGTTCGGTGACCCCTCCTCAAGGGGGGGTACTGTTGTGAATTCAGCTTTTGGGCTCCCTCCGGTGGTTGTAGAGGGTAATGCAGTTGTGCCTGGATTGCAGGAGTGGACATGTGTATCTACTAATTGCAGGACTGACTGGGGTATATAGCTTTGCAGGATCCTTTAATCAGTGCCAGTTGTCCATTGTTCTTGAAGGATTCACTTTCCTGCTGGTCTCTCCAGTTTGCTGTGTTTTTCTACAAAGATAATTCCTGGCTTTGTTTTTGCTGTCCACCTGCAGTGGACCTTATAGTTCTGTGCATTTTCATGTTTTTGTCTTGTCCAGCTTGGTCTGTGAAGGATTTTTTGCAGCCTAGCTATTTCTCTGGAGATGCAGATATACCCCCATGTCTTTAGTCAGATGTGGTGATCCGTATTTTCTGCGGTGGATATTTTCTAGTGTTTTTATACTGACCGCATAGTACTCTGTTCTATTCTTTCTTTTTAGCTAGTATGGCCTCCTATGCTAAAATCTGATTTCATATCTGCGTATGTTATTTCTCTCTCCTCTCACAGTCAATATTTGTGGGGGGCTATCTATCCTTTGGGGATTTTCTCTGAGGCAAGATAGGTTTCCTGTTTCTGTCTTTAGGGGTAGTTAGATCTTAGGCTGTGCCGAGGAGTCAAGGGAGTTAGGCACCCCCCACGGCTGCTTTTAGTTGCGCTGCTAGGTTCAGGGTTTGCGGTCAGTACAGGGACCACCTTCTCCAGAGTACATCTCATGCTGCTCCAAGGCCACCAGATCATAACAGTGGTCTGTCTTATCCTTGCCTCCTCCAATTTGTTGATGGAGGTTTAGAGTAAGAGGTGCAGAGAATCGTGGATTCTCATAGGGCCTGGGATTACCTCCAATATCTTGTTCGTTAGAGGGAATACGGATCAGAGGAGAGACCCTGGCTTGTTCTGTGAAGGCTGATCAGTCAGGGTCTTCAATCTTAGGTTTCTTGGGAAACCTGAGGGTCCAATGCCTCCCAAATAGAAAAGGGGGTAGCCATGATTCCTCCACTCAGTGTGTCTTGGACACACTGTCGTGTGCAGTCAGTCTCCTGTGTGGGGGAGATTCACAAGGAGTGGACTGCTGCTGGAATCATTGCTTCAAGAGACACCACACACAGATGTATCCAGGACATGGGTTACAAGCCCACTCATGACCAATACACAATGCCAGAAGCGTGTTACCTGGGCCAAGGTGTTGTTTTCAGATGAAAGTACATTTTCCATTTCATTTGGAAATCAAGGTCCCAGAGTCTGGAGGAGGACTGGAGAGGTGCACAATCCAAGCTGCTTGAGGTCTAGTGTGAAGTTTCCATAATCAGTGGTTTGTGGAGTCATGTCATCTGCTGGTGTAGCTCCACTTTGTTTTATCAATACTAAAGTCAACGCAGCCGTCTACCAGAAAATCTTAAAGCACTTCATGATTCCCTCTGCCGACAAGCTTTTTGGAGATGGAAATATTCTTCAGCAGGACTTGGCACCTGTGCACACTGACAAAACGACCAATACCTGGTGTAAAAACAACAGTATCACTGGGCTTGATTGGCCAGCAAACTCACCTGACCTTAACCCCATAGAGAATCTATGGGGTATTGTCAAGAGGAAGATGAAACACCAGACCCAATGAGTTTAAGGCTCCCATCAAAGCAACCTGGGCTTCCATAACACCTCAGCAGTGCCACAGGCTGATCGTCTCCATGCCACGCTGCATTGATACAGTAATTGATGCAAAAGGAGCCTCGACCAAGTATTGAGTGCATTTACTGAACATACATTTCAGTAGGCCAACATTTCAGATTTTTAAATATTTTTTTAAGCTGGTGTTATAAAGTATTCTAATTTACTGAGATAATGACTTTTGGATTTTCATTGGCTGTAAGTCATAATCATCAACATTAACAGAAATAAACACGTGAAATAGATCACTTCATTAGTAATGACTCTATACATGAGTTTCACTTTTTGTATTGAAGAACTGAAATAAATTAACTTTTTGATGATATACTAATTATGTGAGAAGCACTTGCAGAGGACTTTTCAGAATAAGTAGTCTTGTGTGTGCGCAAAGAATTAACAGTTTCTGGTCAATATATTATTTTTGTTTTCTGCATTTTCACCAGTTTTCAGTGTCAAACTTCTCTGTGAACTATTGTGGGAGACTAGCTAACGTGAAGTCTGCTATGCACAGCACATAGAAGTTATTCCAGCTTTTTCTTTCCCCCTCTATAGCACACTGACATTAGTATAGAAGAAATGATTCCGAAGTACTGAGCTTTGTGGCTGTACATCCAGCACTGGAGGGGAGGAGATAAATCGCTTGAAGTACAGATGTTCCTCTGTTACATAGTTATTAAGGTTGAAGGAAGACTATAAGTCCATCTAGTTCAACCCATAGCCTAACCTAACATGCCCTAACATATTGATCCAGAGGAAGGCAAAAAAACCTCATGTGGCAAAGAGTAAGCTCCACATTGGGGAAAAAAATTCCTTCCCGACTCCACATACGGCAATCAGACTAGTTCCCTGGATCAACGCCATATCGAGGAATCTAGTATATATACCCTGTAACATTATACTTTTCCAGAAAGGTATCCAGTCCCCTCTTAAATTTAAGTAATGAATCACTCATTACATCATACGGCAGAGTTCCATAGTCTCACTGCTCTTAAGGTACCGTCACACTAGACGATATCGCTAGCGATCCGTGACGCTGCAGCGTCCTCGCTAGCGATATCGTCCAGTGTGACAGGCAGCAGCGATCAGGCCCCTGCTGTGCTGTTGCTGGTCGGGGAAGAAAGTCCAGAACTTTATTTGGTCGCTGGACTCCCCGCAGACATCGCTGAATCGGCATGTGTGACACCGATTCAGCGATGTCTTCACTGGTAACCAGGGTAAACATCGGGTAACTAAGCGCAGGGCCGCGCTTAGTAACCCGATGTTTACCCTGGTTACCATCCTAAAAGTAAAAAAAACAAACAGTACATACTTACCTACAGCCGTCTGTCCTCTGCTCTCCTCCTGCACTGACTGTGAGCGTCGGTCAGCCGGAAAGCAGAGCGGTGACGTCACCGCTCTGCTTTCCGGCCGCTGTGCTCACACAGAGAGTACAGGAGGAGTGCAGAGCACAGCGCTGGAGGACAGACGGCTGTAGGTAAGTATGTATTATTTGTTTTTTTTACTTTTAGGATGGTAACCAGGGTAAACATCGGGTTACTAAGCGCGGCCCTGCGCTTAGTTACCCGATGTTTACCCTGGTTACCGGCATCGTTGGTCGCTGGAGAGCGGTCTGTGTGACAGCTCTCCAGCGACCAAACAGCGACGCTGCAGCGATCCGGATCGTTGTCGGTATCGCTGCAGCGTCGCTTAGTGTGACGGTACCTTTACAATAAAGAACCCGCGTCTGTTATGCCCTCTTGTCCCCATCTCAGGTCTACGAGTAAAAAGATCATTAGAAAGGTCTTTGTTCTGTCCCCCTCATGTATTTATACACTGTAATAAAATCACCCCTTAGCCTTTGTTTTTCCAAACTAAATGACCCCAAGTGTAATAACCTTGGTATTGCAGACCCCCCAGTCCTCTAATAACCTTGGTCGCTCTTCTCTGCACCCACTCTAGATCAGATATGTCTTTCTCATACACCGGAGACCGGAACTGTGCACAGTATTCTAAGTGTGGTTGAACAAGTGACTTGTATAGAGGTAAAATTATGTTCTCCTCATGAGCATCTATGCCTCTTTTAATGCATTCCATTATTTTATTTGCCTTTTTTAGCAGCTGCCTGACACTGGCCACTGAACATGAGTTTGTCATCCACCCATACACCCAGGCCTTTTTCATTGACGGTTTTGCCCAGAGTTTTAGAATTAAGCACATAATTATACATCTTATTACTTCTACCCAAGTGCATGACCTTACATTTATCCCCATTAAAGCTCATTTGCCATTATCAGCCCAAGCTTCTAGTTTACATAAATCATCCTGTAATATAAAATTGTCCTCCTCTGTATTGATTACCCTGCAGAGTTTAGTGTCATCTGCATTGAAATTCTACTCTGAATGCACCCTACAAGGTCATTAGTAAATATGTTAAAAAGAAGAGGGCCCAATACTGACCCCTGTGGTACCCCACTGCTAACCGCTACCCAGTCCGAGTGTGCTCCATTAATAACCACCCTTTGTTTCCTATCCCTGAGCCAGCTCTCAACCCACTTGCACATATTTTCCCCTATCCCCATTATTCTCATTTTATGTATCAACCTTTTTGTGTGGCACCGTATCAAAAGCTTTTGAAAAGTCCATATACACTACATCCACTGAGTTCCCTTGGTCCAATCCGGAACTTACCTCTTCATAGAAACTGATCAAATTAGTCTGACATGAACGGTCCCTAGTAAACCCATTTTGGTATTGGGTCATGAGGTTATTCCTCTTCAGATACTCCAGTATAGCATCCCTTAGAATGCCCTCCAGGATTTTACCCACAGTAGAGGTTAAGCTTACTGGCTTATAATTTCCGAGTTCAGTTTTTGTCCCCTTTTTGAATATTGGCACCACATTTGCTATACGCCAGTCCTGTGGTACAGACCCTGTTATTATGGAGTCTTTAAAGATTAAAAATAATGGTCTATCAATGACTGTACTTAATTCCTGCAGTACTCGAGGGTGTATCCCATCCGGGCCCGGAGATTTGTCAATTTTAGTGATTTTTAGACGCCTCCGCACTTCCTGCTGGGTTAAGCAGGTGACATTTAATTGGGAATTTTTATCACTAGTCATTTTGTCTGCCATGGGATTTTCATGTGTAAATACTGATGAAAAAAAGTCATTTAGCATATTGGCTTTTTCCTCATCCACCATTTCACCCAGACTATTTTTAAGGGGGCCAACACTATCATTTTTTTAGTTTCTTACTATTTATGTAGTTAAAGATTATTTTAGGATTATTTTTACTCTCTCTGGCAATGTCTCTCTGTCTCAGTCTTTGCTGCCTTGATTTGCTTTTTACAGAATTTATTTTTTTGTATTTATTTAATGCCTCCTCACTACTTACTTCCTTTAATTCTCTATATGCTTTCTTTTTGTCACTTATTGCGCCCCTTACAGCTCTATTTAGCCATATTGGTTTCCTCCTATTTCTAGTATGTTTATTCCCATACGGTATATACTGTGCACAGGTCCTATCCAGGATGCTAATAAATGTCTCCCATTTTCTTTGTGTATTTTTGTGTCTCAGGATATCGTCTCATTTAATTGCACCAAGATCCTCTCTCATCCGTTGGAAATTTGCCCTCCTGAAGTTTAGTGTCCTTGTAACCCCTCTACTACACATCTTTTTAACCCCTTCATGACCCAGCCTATTTTGACCTTAAAGACCTTGCCGTTTTTTGCAATTCTGACCAGTGTCCCTTTATGAGGTAATAACTCAGGAACGCTTCAACGGATCCTAGCGGTTCTGAGATTGTTTTTTCGTGACATATTGGGCTTCATGTTAGTGGTAAATTTAGGTCAATAAATTCTGCGTTTATTTGTGATAAAAACGGAAATTTGGCGAAAATTTTGAAAATTTCGCAATTTTCACATTTTGAATTTTTATTCTGTTAAACTAGAGAGTTATGTGACACAAAATAGTTAATAAATAACATTTCCCACATGTATACTTTACATCAGCACAATTTTGGAAACAAAATTTTTTTTTGCTAGGAAGTTATAAGGGTTAAAATTTGACCAGCGATTTCTCATTTTTACAACGAAATTTACAAAACCATTTTTTTAGGGACCACCTCACATTTGAAGTCAGTTTGAGGGGTCTATATGGCTGAAAATACCCAAAAGTGACACCATTCTAAAAACTGCACCCCTCAAGGTACTCAAAACCACATTCAAGAAGTTCATTAACCCTTCAGGTGCTTCACAGCAGCAGAAGCAACATGGAAGGAAAAAATGAACATTTAACTTTTTAGTCACAAAAATTATCTTTTAGCAACAATTTTTTTATTTTCCCAATGGTAAAAGGAGAAACTGAACCACGAAAGTTGTTGTCCAATTTGTCCTGAGTACGCTGATACCTCATATGTGGGGGTAAACCACTGTTTGGGCGCACGGCAGGGCTTGGAAGGGAAGGAGCGCCATTTGACTTTTTGAATAAAAAATTGGCTCCACTCTTTAGCGGACACCATGTCACGTTTGGAGAGCCCCTGTGTGCCTAAAAATTGGAGCTCCCCCACAAGTGACCCCATTTTGGAAACTAGATGCCCCAAGGAACTTATCTAGATGCATAGTGAGCACTTTGAACCCCCAGGTGCTTCACAAATTGATCCGTAAAAATGAAAAAGTACTTTTTTTTCACAAAAAAATTCTTTTAGCCTCAATTTTTTCATTTTCACATGGGTAACAGGATAAAATGGATCCTAAAATTTGTTGGGCAATTTCTCCTGAGTACACCAATACCTCACATGTGGGGGTAAACCACTGTTTGGGCACACGGCAGGGCTCGGAAGGGAAGGCGCGCCATTTGACTTTTTGAATGGAAAATTAGCTCCAATTGTTAGCGGACACCATGTCGCGTTTGGAGAGCCCCTGTGTGCCTATGCATTGGAGCTCCCCCACAAGTGACCCCATTTTGGAAACTAGACCCCCCAAGGAACTTATCTAGATGCATATTGAGCACTTTAAACCCCCAGGTGCTTCACAGAAGTTTATAACGCAGAGCCATGAAAATAAAAAATAATTTTTCTTTCCTCAAAAATGATTTTTTAGCCTGGAATTTCCTATTTTGCCAATGGTAATAGGAGAAATTGGACCACAAATATTGTTGTCCAGTTTGTCCTGAGTACGCTGATACCCCATATGTGGGGGTAAACCACTGTTTGGGCGCACGGCAGGGCTCAGAAATTGCGGATTCCATTATAAATGATGGGATGCTTAATGTATGCAGATTATTTGCGGTTTTATAGCGTTTTTATAGCGCAAAAACGCTAAAAAACTGCAAATAATCTGCAACGTGCACATAGCCTTACACTCAGCTCGCTCACACTTGCTATGCTGAAGATTTATAGACTTTCATTAGCAGCTGTAACCCGGTCCCTCAGTGAGCTGCCAATCTGTCTTACTTTGACAAAGACATATGAGTTTTTTTTTCCGGAGTGACTGACGTGTTCAAGAAACATGAGACTATAGCGTGCAAGTTAGGCAAAGTTTGTTGGAAGACCGGACTCCATTTAATAAATTTGGTGCATTGTAACCGTCAGGGGAAGGATTGCTGAGGAAACGCTGCACTGGAGTTGTGACAACACCACTGTAGCCTGTCATTCAAGACGGAGCGCTGCAGCGTCACAGGTGACCAATGGCGGTAAGACTAACAAGCCAGTTATTTTTCATCTAAATATTATAAATGTAGAACCCCTTGAAGTTCTGGTGATGAGGCCAGGTGGGGAGATGGCATGGAATACATAGCCACACTTTTCTGAAACCTCGTTGGCTGCTATGGACAACAAACTTTTGCAAAAGAAACAGAGCAGCTGTCAACAGCAACCAATCAGGTTTCAGCTTTCAGAAAAAAGTCCCCTGTAAAAGATGAAAGCTGGGAGCTGATTGGTTGCCATGTGCAGCCACTGTGCCCCATTGTGGTATCAGGGGGTCTCCCACAGGCAGCACCGGTGAGTGTGCTACACCTGTCCATGGGGGGCGCCACATCGTCTGGAATCAGCCCCATAACCGCCCCCCATAGCAGCCAATCCTGCGGCTGGCGGGCGTTCAGTCAGAGCCCGTCCGCCCCGCTGCCCTCGGCTGAGGTAACGAGAAGCCGCCGGGCCGCGCATGCACGACGTGAGAGCTCCCTGCGCGCCGCCTGGAAGAGGAGGAGGATTAGGAGGAAGCCGAGCGCCGGTCTGCTCCCCATGCTGCCGCCTCCGCCGCTGCTGCCGCCGCCGCTGTGCTCTCGCTGTGACGTGGGTTCCGGCTTCTCCTGTCCCTGTGGTCGGAGCGACTCCCCATAGAGCTGCCGGTGCCGGGCGTGTGTGCCGGGGGGGGAGGGAGGGTCCGGGGTGATTACCGGGGGCAGGCGGCCACCATGGCAGTGTGTGCTGCCGCCCCGCTCGGTGAACGCTCAGGACTTCCATAAGAGACAGTGCCCGAACTGCGAGCGCCGCGGCGTCCCCTCTCAGACGGCAGAGCACGGCGTGATCCGGAGCAGCAGCCGCCTGTCCCGCCCCCGGCCGGGCTGTGGAAGGGGCGGGAGCGGACTGGCACTGACGGGGATGACGCTGCCCCCTGCGTCCCACATAAAGAAGAGCGCAGGGAGGAGGACGGGAGCGCGGAGCGCGGCTGCGGGGAAACTTCGCCTGCACTTTGAATAACCGAAGACCCGGCAGGACATGACCCCAGACGGCTCCGCCGGCCGCACCGGCACCGGGAAGTGAGCCCTGCGGACCAGCGGTAAGGGGCAAAGGGCACCTGGGGGCAAAGGGCACTTGTCACACTGCGTAGTAATAGTGTGTGTGACCCTGTGTAGTACTAGTGTGTGTGACCCTGTGTAGTACTAGTGTGTGTGACCCTGTGTAGTACTAGTGTGTGTGACCCTGTGTAGTACTAGTGTGTGACCCTGTGTAGTACTAGTGTGTGACACTGTGTAGTACTAGTGTGTGTGATCCTGTGTAGTACTAGTGTGTGTGATCCTGTGTAGTACTAGTGTGTGACACTGTGTAGTACTAGTGTGTGTGATCCTGTGTAGTACTAGTGTGTGACACTGTGTAGTACTAGTGTGTGATCCTGTGTAGTACTAGTGTGTGTGATCCTGTGTAGTACTAGTGTGTGACACTGTGTAGTACTAGTGTGTGTGATCCTGTGTAGTACTAGTGTGTGTGTGATCCTGTGTAGTACTAGTGTGTGTGTGACCCTGTGTAGTACTAGTGTGTGACCCTGTGTAGTACTAGTGTGTGACCCTGTGTAGTACTAGTGTGTGTGATCCTGTGTAGTACTAGTGTGTGTGACCCTGTGTAGTACTAGTGTGTGTGATCCTGTGTAGTACTAGTGTGTGTGATCCTGTGTAGTACTAGTGTGTGACACTGTGTAGTACTAGTGTGTGTGATCCTGTGTAGTACTAGTGTGTGTGTGATCCTGTGTAGTACTAGTGTGTGTGTGACCCTGTGTAGTACTAGTGTGTGACCCTGTGTAGTACTAGTGTGTGACCCTGTGTAGTACTAGTGTGTGTGATCCTGTGTAGTACTAGTGTGTGTGACCCTGTGTAGTACTAGTGTGTGTGACCCTGTGTAGTACTAGTGTGTGTGACCCTGTGTAGTACTAGTGTGTGACCCTGTGTAGTACTAGTGTGTGACCCTGTGTAGTACTAGTGTGTGTGATCCTGTGTAGTACTAGTGTGTGTGATCCTGTGTAGTACTAGTGTGTGACACTGTGTAGTACTAGTGTGTGTGTGATCCTGTGTAGTACTAGTGTGTGTGTGACCCTGTGTAGTACTAGTGTGTGACCCTGTGTAGTAATAGTGTATGGTACTTGTGTGTGTGTGACCCTGTGTAGTAATAGTGTGTGACACTGTGTAGTACTAGTGTGTGTGATCCTGTGTAGTAATAGTGTGTGACACTGTGTAGTACTAGTGTGTGACCCTGTGTAGTACTAGTGTGTGTGATCCTGTGTAGTACTAGTGTGTGACACTGTGTAGTACTAGTGTGTGTGATCCTGTGTAGTACTAGTGTGTGTGATCCTGTGTAGTACTAGTGTGTGACACTGTGTAGTACTAGTGTGTGTGATCCTGTGTAGTACTAGTGTGTGTGTGATCCTGTGTAGTACTAGTGTGTGTGTGACCCTGTGTAGTACTAGTGTGTGACCCTGTGTAGTAATAGTGTATGGTACTTGTGTGTGTGTGACCCTGTGTAGTAATAGTGTGTGTGTGTGTGTGTGACCCTGTGTAGTAATAGTGTGTGTGTGTGTGTGTGTGTGTGTGTGTGACCCTGTGTAGTAATAGTGTATGGTACTAGTGTGTGTGTGACCCTGTGTAGTAATAGTGTGTGTGTGGTAATAGTGTATGATGTGTGTGTGTGTGTGTGTGACCCTGTGTAGTAATGGTGTGTGACCCTGACTACAAGGAGTAATGACAACCATGTCTTATACTCTTCATATGGCTGGTGATAATAGGTTTATGGAGAAGCTGCTGTCACATTGGAACGGGGCTATTGGGCACTCTGGGGGGGGTGCACTATGGGGGGTATCAGTTGATATTACTTATTTCTGGACTATAATAAACTCCCCATAATTAATCAGGTCTGTGCACCTATGTCCCACTCACTCCATAAACACTGATGCACATGGGTTATTGGAGCCATACCACCTCGGTGTTGTGTGTGTGTGTGTGTATTATTTTTTTTTTTTTTGGGGGGGGGGAATGCAGTTATAACATTACTGGGATTACTGAACTCTGCAATTATTCAACACGGCCAATAAATGACGCATCTGTCCGTCCCTTGTGATTATTACAATATTTTAGCTTTAGTATTTTCTTTCCTATTTCTGTGTTTATTGTTAATCAGACATTATCAGGGATCTAGGATCAGAAGTTTCTGTGATGGCAATCTCTCAATGACTGTCCAAGGAAACTAGCTAACACAAGTATGTACCCCAGTCAGGACATCTGCTTTCCAGGAAAAGCCCCAAACCGTATCTATCTGTGTCTCTATCTGTGTCTCTATCTGTGTCTCTATCTGTGTCTCTATCTGTGTATCTATCTGTGTATCTATCTGTGTATCTATCTGTGTATCTATCTGTGTATCTATCTGTGTATCTATCTGTGTATCTATCTGTGTATCTATCTGTGTATCTATCTGTGTATCTATCTGTGTATCTATCTGTGTATCTATCTGTCTCTAGTTTTGGCCCCTGCCGTGCTTGGGATGTATCACTAGAGGTGATTTGGGTAGATGCTGCATTTATTTGGAGAGTTATTTTATCCTAATTACTGTCACTTACTGAGGGGTATTTTTGTGTCCCAGCTGCGACTTGGGGTCAATGATGTGCACAGGTTGGTGGCCTTGCTTGTATTGGCTTTTTCTCTGCTGAGTGGTAATTGTATGATTGTGGTGTGAGATCTATGTATGTGCTGTAATGGCAGGATGGCTGACGTGCCGGGATGTCACCCAGGACTTGTTCTGTCTAGTAGGACTTCTTCCTGAGAACTTCTTCCTCTCGTCCTATTGCTGACGAGCTCCTATGTGATGTAAACACTGCACATTATTGGAGAGATAAGGATCCAGACATAGTTCTGTAGTAATGGCTTCTTACTTTGTCTTTTCCTTTTTTCTCTGATACATGCGCAGCGTCTTTCCTCATGGTCTGTATTTTAGTAATCGTCTGCAGAAGTGATCCTGTAGTGATTGCATTACCTTGTACTTACTGGCCATCAGGCTTTCTTCTTCTTATCTGCTCTGACAATCCTTCCTCATATTCTCTCTTCTGATCACATTATGTGTTCTCAGACTTTGAGTCTACAGATTGAAGTTGTTACTGCTGTTAAAGAACTGCTTGTATCTAAAGGTACCTTCACACATAACGATATTGTTAACGATATCGTTGCATTTTGTGACGTAGCAACGATATCGTTAATGAAATCGTTATGTGTGACAGCGACCAACGATCAGGCCCCTGCTGGGAGATCGTTGGTCGCTGAAGAAAGTCCAGAACTTTATTTCGTCGCTGGATCTCCCGCGGACATCGCTGGATCGGCGTGTGTGACACCGATCCAGCGATGTCTTCACTGGTAACCAGGGTAAACATCGGGTAACTAAGCGCAGGGCCGCGCTTAGTAACCCGATGTTTACCCTGGTTACCATCCTAAAAGTAAAAAAACAAACACTACATACTTACCTACCGCTGTCTGTCCTCCAGCGCTGTGCTCTGCACTCCTCCTGCACTGGCTGTGAGCGTCGGTCAGCCGGAAAGCAGAGCGGTGATATCACCGCTCTGCTTTCCGGCCGCTGTGCTCACACAGACAGTACAGGAGGAGTGCAGAGAAGCAGAGCGCCGGGGACAGACAGCGTTAGGTAAGTATGTGCTGTTTGTTTTTTTACTTTTAGGATGGTAACCAGGGTAAACATCGGGTTACTAAGCGCGGCCCTGCGCTTAGTTACCCAATGTTTACCCTGGTTACCGGCATCGTTGGTCGCTGGAGAGCTGTCTGTGTGACAGCTCTCCAGCGACCAAACAGCGACGCTGCAGCGATCCGGATCGTTGTCGGTATCGCTGCAGCGTCGCTTAATGTGAAGGGGCCTTTAGTCTATGTTCACACGTTGTTGTTTTTTCTTTTTTTACCCTGCAGGCAAAACTTGCTCTCTTGGCAGTAAAAAAAAAAGCTGCTTTCAAAAAATCTCTTGTACATGCTAATAGTTTTGTCACCAAAAAAAACAAAAAACTGATGCAACTTCTTCAGGTTTTTGCAGCGAAACCTGATACCAGCGTCTTTTGCTGCTTTTTTGCACTTACTACTGCTTTCAATGGGTGAAAGAAACGCTGACAGGAGTCACATGTGGCAGTCTTCCGATTCAGTCTGGAAAAAACCCTGTGTGTGAGATATCAGAAATCTTGTAGCTTTTGCTGGTACTGTAAAACGCAGCTTAAAACTTGCATAAAAAACGCAAGGTGTGAAGGTAGCCTAATAACAGAACAACTTGTTACATTCCGTGCTAACATTAACCCTATATAAGCTGACTATTCACATGTGAAGTTATAATGTGCTGCTTACCTCTTAATGCAGAACCCAGTACATCATTAGAGCTGTTCCACAATGCTTTATGTCCGGGTTTTGAGGTGAGGTAGATTTATGCTTCGTAGCCTAGGACTGGAGAAAGCCCAAGGAGCTGTGCTCTTACAAACATACCAGGACTACACTTCTTGGGTTGTTTTCTGTTTTATATAGGTTCCTAAAAATACAATCATTGTTGGGTGATGTCATGATTGAAACGTGCAAGTAAGGCATAATTTGTCTTTGTTTTTTGTTTTTTTAATTACACATTTGCTTATTGCGTGGATTTACTGTGAATCAAACAAGTAACAGATTCCAAATTATTTGCTTTAGTTATAGAAGTGATTGTGAAGACCCACTTATAAAAATCAAAGCAATTTAATAACCTTCCTACTTTTTAAAGGCTTCTTTCTAGTGGTGCATTTAAATGAGACAACCTATGGCCAAAAACCGACCACATAGCTCCTGAGTGTTTGCCTATTATTTATTATTATTTATTATTATTATTATTATTATTATTACGTCATTTATTCCATGGCGCTTTACATGTCAGGAGGGGTATACATAATAAAAACAAGAACAATAATCTTAAACCATACAAGTCACAACTGGTACAGGAGGAGAGGGAGAGAGGACCCTGCCCGCGAGGGCTCACAATCTACAAGGGATGGGTGAGGATACAGTAGTTGAGGGTAGAGCTGGTCGTGCAGCGGTCTGGTCGATCGGTGTTTACTGCAAGTTGTAGGTCTTCCGGTTCCTTTTGAAGGTTTCGATCGTAGGCAAGAGTCTGATATGTTGGGGTAGAGTTCCAGAGTAGGGGTGATGCGTGAGAGAAATCTTGTATGCGATTGTGGGAAGAGGAGATTAGAGGGAAGTAGAGAAGGAGATCTTGTGAGGATCGGAGGTTGCGTGTAGGTAAGTATCGGGAGACGAGGTCACAGATGTATGGAGGAGACAGGTTGTGGATGGCTTTGTCATGGTTGGGGTTTTGTACTGGAGTCTCTGGGCAATGGGGAGCCAGTGAAAGGGATTGACAGAGGGGAGAGGCCGGGGAATAGCGGGGGGACAGGTGGATTAGTCGGGCAGCAGAGTTTAGAATAGATTGAAGGGGTGCGAGAGTGTTAGAGGGGAGGCCACAGAGCAGGAGGTTGCAGTAGTCGAGGCGGGAGATGATGAGGGCATGGACCAGGGTTTTTGCAGATTCTTGGTTGAGGAATGTACGGATCCGTGAAATATTTTTGAGTTGAATGCGGAAGGAAGTGGAAAGGGCTTGGATATGTGGTTTGAAGGAGAGATCAGTGTCAAGGATTACCCTGAGTCAGCGAGCTTGTGGGACTGGGGAGAGTGGGCAGCCTATTGGGGTTTAATAGCCTATTGAGACAAGCTTACGGTGCTACCCACGCACACAGAACAATCCTTTTTCACTTCCAGTTTCACTTAACAAACCTATGCAAATTGCCTCTTCAGAGAAAAAGAGGACTTGAACTCTATAGCTCCACCTGTTGGAAGTGGCGATCCTACAAGTCAACAAACAAGCGTTTTGGTTTCTCATTGGGTTAGTGGCAGCCCGTTTTATGCTTGTAGGAACTTTTTGTTCCTGATAATTACGGTATGTAGTGAAGATTGATTAGAAATTGGTTGTTAATGGTCTGATAGATAATCTAAATTGGTGGGTCTAAATGACCAAATGATTTGATTGAAATTTGCCTCATCTGCCAGAAAACTTATCAAATGTACTGAATCGCTGTCTGCAAATCATAATAAAATAGTGTGTAAGCAACCTCTGAAAGACACTTGTAAAGCTGCATTTAGACATCAGATTTCGGTACATTAACCCCTTCATGACCCAGCCTATTTTGACCTTAATGACCTGGTCGTTTTTTGCAATTGACCAGTGTCCCTTTATGATGTAATAACTCAGGAACGCTTCAACGGATCCTAGCGGTTCTGAGATTGTTTTTTCGTGACATATTGGGCTTCATGTTAGTGGTAAATTTAGGTCAATAATTTCTGCGTTTTATTTGTGATAAAAACAGAAATTTGGCAAAAATTTCGCAATCTTCAAATTTTGAATTTTTATTCTGTTAAACCAGAGAGTTATGTGACACAAAATAGTTAATAAATAACATTTCCCACATGTCTACTTTACATCAGCCCAATTTTGGAAATAATTTTTTTTTTGCTAGGAAGTTATAAGTTATAAGCGATTTCTCATTTTTACAACAAAATTTACAAAACCTTTTTTTTTTTTTATTTTTTTTATTTTTTTTTAGGGACCACCTCACATTTGAAGTCAGTTTGAGGGGTCTATATGGCTGAAAATACCCAAAAGTGACACCATTCTAAAAACTGCACCCCTCAAGGTGCACAAAACCACATTCAAGAAGTTTATTAACCCTTTAGGTGCTTCACAGCAGCAGAAGCAACATGGAAGGAAAAAATGAACATTTAACTTTTTCGTCACAAAAATGATCTTTTAGCAACAATTTTTTTTTATTTTCCCAATGGTAAAAGGAGAAACTGAACCACGAAAGCTGTTGTCCAATTTGTCCTGAATACGCTGATACCTCATATGTTGGGGTAAACCACTGTTTGGGCGCAGGGCTTGGAAGGGAAGGAGCACCATTTGACTTTTTGAATGGAAAATTATCTCCATCGTTAGCGGACACCATGTTGCGTATGGAGAGCCCCTGTGTGCCTAAACATTGGAGATCCCCCACAAATGACCCCATTTTGGAAACTGGACCCCCCCAAGGAACTTATCTAGATGCATATTGAGCACTTTAAACCCCCAGGTGCTTCACAGAAGTTTATAATGCAGAGCCATGAAAATAAAAAATAATTTTTCTTTCCTGGAATTTCCTATTTTGCCAAGGGTAATAGGAGAAATTGGACCCCAAATGTTGTTGTCCAGTTTGTCCTGAGTACGCTGATACCCCCATATGTGGGGGTAAACCACTGTTTGGGCGCAGGGCTCGGAAGGGAAGGCACACAATTTGGCTTTTTAAATGGAAAATTAGCTCCAATCATTAGCGGACATCATGTCAGGTTTGGAGAGCCCCTGTGTGCCTAAACATTGGAGATCCCGCCCCCCCCCCCCCCACAAATGACCCCATTTTGGAAACTAGACCCCAGGGTGGATTTGATTTAAATCTAACTGATTTAAATCACAATTTAAATCACTAGTCAGTAAGGCTTGATTTAAATCAGTGATTTAAATCAAAGTTTCTACCTAAACTAGTTCTTGCTACTTTAACATGCAAGTAGATGAAGATTTTTACTTTTTTCTCCCCAGTTTAATGGGTTAATCATTCATATTTGGACACCACTGTTCTGTTCTACTTAGGAAGGAGAAAAATAATCCTGACCTTAATAACAATTTAAATAGATTTATTCAACTGAAACAATAACAACATTACAGCATAAGTTATTTGCTTAAACAAACATCCATGTTTGTTAACTAATTTGGCTAAACAAAATATATATATATATATATATATATTATAAGAAACTTAGACTGTCAGCCCAGCCGACACATGAAAAACTTAAATACTACTGTCCCTGCTGTCCTCACTTGTCGTCGTCGTCATCTTCATCATCGTCTTCTTCTTTGTTCCTATTCATAATCTGGAAAAGAAAAACAAGCTTTCCTGCTTTATTGGGTCCCAACCGATTTCTCAATTTAGAATGAATGAGTCCAAAGGAAGAGAATATTCTTTCAACGCCTGCAGAAGAAACTAATGCTGTTAAAAGTGAAATCATTACTTGAACAGTCTCTAAATCCAAGCGCTTAAGTGACTTCCACCAGTTTACTGGTGTGACCTTCCTTAAAATATCTTCAGCAAACATATATTTCTTGAATGGTTCCCCCTTAGCTCTGAAGTTTATTATAGTTGGCATTAAAGATGGATGATTGCTGAATACCCATGTCATAGCTAACTCCTCTTCCTCAGCACTTAGGTTTTGACCCTGATATTGGATATTGACAATATTTGCCAAAAAATGAGCTGGAGTCAGTGCTTGTCCCATTCATTTGTTTACTGCTTGTAATTTAATTCTGTCTGTGTAGTTCTGTTTTTAAGTGTTCACTCAGTTCCTTCCAAATTTCAACAGCATCCGCAATAAACAGCTATTTTTCTGTATTTTGTTTAAAGCTTGAGAGATGGGTTTCAGGAAGCTCAGCATATGTTCAACATTTCTCTTAAGCCCAATGTTGAGGATTTTGGCCGTGACAGTGGCATCTATTTTATCTCGATTTTCTTCACAAAGTGTCATCAGAATAGGCCAGTTTTTGATATACTGCTCAAAACAGTCCACCATAGAGTTCCATCTAACATCTTGTGGGAGCGTTAGCTTGGTTCCACCCATCCTTTTCAGAGCTGCTGCAGCAAAATGATTATTACGGAAGTATTTAGCAATTTCAACAACATTAGCCTTTATTTCTGGAACACTTAAAGGGACTCTGTCACCTGAATTTGGCGGGACTGGTTTTGGGTCATATGGGCGGAGTTTTCAGGTGTTTGATTCACCCTTTCCTTACCCACTGGCTGCATGCTGGCTGCAATATTGGATTGAAGTTCATTCTCTGTCCTCCATAGTACACGCCTGTGGAAGGCAATCTTGCCTTGTGCAGGCGTGTACTATGGAGGACAGAGAATGAACTTCAATCCAATATTGCAGCCAGCATGCAGCCAGTGGGTAAGGAAAGGGTGAATCAAACACCTGAAAACTCCGCCCATATGACCCAAAACCAGTCCCGCCAAATTCAGGTGACAGGTTCCCTTTAAGTCTTTGGCTAAGAGGTGCAGCAAATGAGCACTGCAACCATATGTTATTAGCAGCTTTGTATTCCCTCCCTGCTCTTCTAAATCTCTTCTCATCTTGGATACGTTTGCAGCATTGTCAGTGACCAAACTGCGTACTAGACATTTGAATTTTTGTTCACATGTCGTTATAGCTTTTACTGCCACTTCTTGTAAGTATTCTGCTGTGTGCATTTCCTGACGTATCAGTTGTTTGTGCAAGGAAGACTTTACCTTCTTCTGTTGTTATACAAGCACATACAATATGATCATTGTGGACATTACTCCACCCATCAATACTTAGGTTAACAATTTTACCCTCCAGAGCTGTTGCACATTGCTCCATTTCTCTGTCATACACTTGATCCAGCAGTTTCCCTGCAACATCAGCTCTGCTGGGTGGACTGTATCCTGGTCTCAGTGACTGAACCATATTAAACCCTTTCTGCCATTAGACGTACTATTCCGTCCATGTGGGGTGGGCTTTACTTCCCAAGGACGGAATAGTACGTCATAGGCGATCGGCCGCGCTCACGGGGGGAGCGCGGCCGATCGCGGCCGGGTGTCAGCTGCTTATCGCAGCTGACATCCGGCACTATGTGCCAGGAGCGGTCACGGACCGCCCCTGGCACATTAACCCCTGGCACACCGCGATCAAACATAATCGTGATGTGCCGGCGGTGCAGGGAAGCATCGCGCAGGGAGGGGGCTCCCTGCGTGCTTCCCTGAGACCCCCGCAGCAACACGATGTGTTCGCGTTGCTCCGGGGGTCTCCTACCTTCCTCCCTGCAGCAAATCCCGGATCCAAGATGGCCGCGGATCCGGGTCCTGCAGGGAGGGAGGTGACTTACCAAGTGCCTGCTCAGAGCAGGCACTTGGTAACGCTGCAGCGCTGTTTGACAGATCGGTGATCTGTCAGAGTGCTGTGCAAACTGGCAGATCACCGATCTGTATTGTCCCCCCCGGGACAAAGTAAAAAAGTTAAAAAAAAATTAAGTGTGTAAAAAAAAAAAATAAAATAAAAAAAAAATTCCTAAATAGTGAAAAAAAAATTATTCCCATAAATACATTTCTTTATCTAAATAAAAAAAACAAAACAATAAAAGTACACATATTTAGTATCGCCGCGTCCGTAATGACCCGACCTATAAAACTGGCCCACTAGTTAACCCCTTCAGTAAACACCGTAAGAAAAAAAAAAACGAGGCAAAAAACAACGCTTTATTATCATACCGCTGAACAAAAAGTGGAATAACACGCGATCAAAAAGACAGATATAAATAACCATGGTACCGTCAACTTGTCCCGCAAAAAACGAGCCGCCATACAGCAACATCAGCAAAAAAAATAAAAAAGTTAGTCCTCAGAATAAAGCAATGCAAAAATAATTATTTTTTATATAAAATAGTTTTTATCGTATAAAAGCGCCAAAACATAAAAAAGATATAAATGAGGTATCGCTGTAATCGTACTGACCCGAAGAATAAAACTGCTTTATCAATTTTACCAAACGCGGAGCGGTATAAACGCCTCCCCCAAAAGAAATTCATGAATAGCTGGTTTTTCCTAATTCTGCCTCACAAAAATCGGAATAAAATGCGATCAAAAAATGTCACGTGCCCGAAAATGTTACCAATAAAAACGTCAACTCGTCCCGCAAAAAACAAGACCTCACATGACTCTGTGGACTCAAACATGGAAAAATTATAGCTCTCAAAATGTGGTAACGCAAAAAATTTTTTGCAATAAAAACCGTCTTTCAGTGAGTGACAGCTGCCAATCATAAAAATCCGCTAAAAAACCCGCTATAAAAGTAAATCAAACCCCCCTTCATTACCCCCTTAGGGAAAAATTAAAAAAAATTTAAAAATGTATTTATTTCCATTTTCCCGTTAGGGTTAGGGCTACAGTTAGGGTTAGGGCTACAGTTAGGGTTAGGGCTACAGTTAGGGTTAGGGCTACAGTTAGGGTTAGGGCTACAGTTAGGGTTAGGGCTACAGTTAGGGTTAGGGCTACAGTTAGGGTTAGGGCTACAGTTAGGGTTAGGGCTACAGTTAGGGTTAGGGCTACAGTTAGGGTTAGGGCTACAGTTAGGGTTAGGGCTACAGTTAGGGTTAGGGCTACAGTTAGGGTTAGGGCTACAGTTAGGGTTAAAGGGAACCTGTCACCTGAATTTGGCGGGACTGGTTTTGGGTCATATGGGCGGAGTTTTCAGGTGTTTGATTCACCCTTTCCTAACCTGCTGGCTGCATGCAGGCTGCAATATTGGATTGAAGTTCATTCTCTGTCCTCCATAGTACACGACTGCACAAGGCAAGATTGCTTTGCGCAGGCGTGTACTATGGAGGACAGAGAATGAACTTCAATCCAATATTGCAGCCAGCATGCAGCCAGCGGGTAAGGAAAGGGTGAATCAAACACCTGAAAACTCCGCCCATATGACCCAAAACCAGTCCCGCCAAATTCAGGTGACAGAGTCCCTTTAAGGCTACAGTTCGGGTTAAGGCTACAGTTCGGGTTAAGGCTACAGTTCGGGTTAAGGCTACAGTTCGGGTTAAGGCTACAGTTCGGGTTAAGGCTACAGTTCGGGTTAGGGTTTGGATTACATTTGCGGTTGGGAATAGGGTTGGGATTAGGGTTAGGGGTGTGTCTGGGTTAGAGGTGTGGTTAGGGTTACTGTTGGAATTAGGGTTAGGGGTGTGCTTGGATTAGGGTTTCAGTTATAATTGGGGGGTTTCCACTGTTTAGACACATCAGGGGCTCTCCAAACGCGACATGGCGTCCGATCTCAATTCCAGCCAATTCTGCGTTGAAAAAGTAAAACAGTGCTTCTTCCCTTCCGAGCTCTCCCGTGTGCCCAAACAGGAGTTTACCCCAACATATGGGGTATCAGCGTACTCAGGACAAATTGGACAACAACTTTTGGGGTCCAATTTCTCCTGTTACCCTTGGGAAAATACAAAACTGGGGGCTAAAAAATAAGTTTTGTGGGGGAAAAAAAAAGATTTTTTTAATTTTCACGGCTCTGCGTTATAAACTGTAGTGAAACACTTGGGGGTTCAAAGTTCTCACAACACATCTAGATAAGTTCGTGTGGGGGGGGTCTAGTTTCCAATATGGGGTCACTTGTGGGGGGTTTCTACTGTTTAGGTACAGTAGGGGCTCTGCAAACGCAATGTGACTCCTGCAGACCATTCCATCTAAGTCAGTATTTCAAATGGCGCTCCTTCCCTTCCGAGCCTTCCCATGCGCCCAAACGGTGGTTCCCCCCCACATATGGGGTATCAGCGCACTCAGGACAAATTGCACAACAAATTCTGGGGTCCAATTTCTCCTGTTACCCTCGGGAAAATACAAACCTGGGGGCTAAAAAATATTTGTGGGAAAAAATTTTTGTTTTATTTTTACGGCTCTGCATTATAAACTTCTGTGAAGCACTTGGTGGGTCAAAGTGCTCACCACACCTCTAGATAAGTTCCTTAGGGGGTCTACTTTCCAAAATGGTGTCACTTGTGGGGGGTTTCAATGTTTAGGCACATGAGTGGCTCTCCAAACGCAACATGGTGTCCCATCTCAATTCCAGTCAAATTTGCATTAAAAAGTCAAATGGCGCTCCTTCGCTTCCAAGCTCTGTCATGCGCCCAAACAGTGGTTTACCTCCACTTATGGGGTATCGGCGTACTCAGGACAAATTGTACAACAAGGTTTGGGGTCCATTTTCTCCTGTAACCCTTGGTAAAATAACACAAATTGGAGCTGAAGTAAATTTTTTGTGAAAAAAAGTTAAATGTTAATTTTTATTTAAACATTCCAAAAATTCCTGTGAAACACCTGAAGGGTTAATAAACTTCTTGAATGTGGTTTTGAGAACCTTGAGGGGTGCAGCTTTTAGAATGGTGTCACACTTGGGTATTTTCTATCATATAGACCCCTCAAAATGACTTCAAATGAGATGTGGTCCCTAAAATAAAATGGTGTTGTAAAAATGAGAAATTGCTGGTCAACTTTTAACCCTTAACTCCCTAACAAAAAAAAATTTTGGTTCCAAAATTGTGCTGATGTAAAGTAGACATGTGGGAAATGTTACTTATTAAGTATTTTGTGTGACATATCTCTGTGATTTAATTGCATAAAAATTCAAAGTTGGAAAATTGTGAAATTTTCAAAATTTTCGCCATGTTTCCGTTTTTTTCACAAATAAACGCAGGTAATATCAAAGAAATTTTACCACTATCATGAAGTACAATATGTCACGAGAAAACAATGTCAGAATCACTGGGATCCGTTGAAGCGTTCCAGAGTTATAACCTCCTAAAGGGACAGTGGTCAGAATTGTAAAAATTGGCCCGGTCCATAACTTGCAAACCACCCTTGGGGGTAAAGGGGTTAATGAAATGTGGGTTCTCAGTCAGACGGAAAGAAGAGTTCGTTGCATAAATAAACTGGGCAATTTTTTTCATCAATCAACTCTTTTTCTAATCTGCTAGTTCTTCTCACAAACCTATCTATGGTGGTTCCAGGAGGTAAAGGTTTTTTCTTCCTTTTGGGTGATGGTGATATGTGGCTGTGGGTGTCTGATGATGATGATGCTGCTGCTGCTGCTAATGAAGCACTATCCTGGATGGATAACTCTGAAACTGTAGAACAGGATGATGGTGATCTTGGAGGTGGATAGTTTCCAGAATCCATGAATTCCCCTAAACAAAAAAAAGTCAATGCTGTTATATTATTGTTTATACAATTTCTGCTTATTGTACACAACACATCACTGCCCCTGCCCCAAAAGGAATATTTGTTTTTCTTCATAACTGTACGAAATGACAGTAACATGCAGTAATAATAAGAAATATAATTTTTCTCACACATGACAGTTCAGTCTTTAGAAATAGGATTCAATAAAAATGTTTACCAACCTGAAGATCCTGCCTGTTCAGAAGTGTTTCTTTAGTCATCTTCATCACCGCACTTCTCATGATGTTGCCTCATTCGCGCCACCAGGCCTTGCATCTCTTTGTTGCATCGTTTGCATTTTGCACGCATGCCTGCCTTACCGATAGGCGAAGGAGCTTCATTAAAATATTCCCAAACTGGGTCTCTTTTACGGCCTGCTGCCATTATAAGGAAAGAATGTAATAAACCTCAGATCGTACACACAAACAGATCCAGACTTGTCTGTCTGTGGCTATGCTGCAGTATTGTGCTCAAAGTTTCACTTTCATTTTCTTGTCCGCTTGCCCTTCCTCCTCCTCACACTTAGATTCACATTCTTCTTGTGTTGTTGCAGATCTATTCCACTCCAAACAATCAGAAACATATTGTTTAACTTCTTGGACTTGGCACTGAAGGGGTTGATTCTGTATTCATAGGTTTGTAGAACAATAGGATTAAGGTCTTTTTCTCAACTCTGTCCATGTTGTAACATTTTTGCCGTGAAGAAGAGGCTGGGACCTCTGCGGAGTCAAATTCAGTTTTGAGAACCGTGTAAGTAAAGCGAGCGTCTGTGATAATATAGGAGAGAAACTGCCCACTAATCCTACAGAAACCTCTGGAAGAGCATGGCATTGTGAATGTTACACATATACAGCCTTTATTCTACTGAGTTAAACAACTCAGCTTTATCTCATGATGGAAGAACCTTTGGATGTTAAATATTTTCCTCAAAAAGCAGTTTGTTGAAAAAAAATCCGATTTTAAACAAAAAAAAATCCGATTTTTTTTTTTTTTTTTTTTTTTTTTTTTTTTTAACATTGATTTTTATCCACCCTGCTAGACCCTCAAAGGAACTAATCTAGATGTGTGGTGAGCACTTTTAACCCCCAAGTGCTTCACAGAAGTTTACAACGCAGAGCCGTGAAAATAAAAAATCATTTTTCTTTCCTCAAAAAGGATGTTTAAGGGTGGTTTCACATTTGCGGTTTTTTTTTTTTGCGGTAAAAAACACAAAAAAAGCATGCATTTCTTCCCCCTATACTTAACATTAAAAACGCATGCGTTTTTTGCATGCGTTTTGACGCGTTTTTGCAACGCTTGCGTTTTTTCACTGCATGCGTTTTGTTGCAGAAATGCAACATGTAGTAATTTTAGCGGCGTTTTTTTGCCGTGAAAAAAACGCATGCGTTTTTATAGAAAAACACAAGAATACACACTTATAAGCCATCCCCCAACCCTAACTGTAACACACAAACTGTAACACACAAACTGTAACACACAAACTGTAACACACAAACTGTAACACACAAACTGTAACACACAAACTGTAACACACAAACTGTAACACACAAACTGTAACACACAAACTGTAACACACAAACTGTAACACACAAACTGTAACACACAAACTGTAACACACAAACTGTAACACACGACCTAACCCTTAGGGTTAGTTTGTGTTAGGATCCCTAGGGTTAGGGTTTGTGTTAGGATCGCTAGGGTTAGGGTTTGTGTTAGGATCCCTAGGGTTAGGGTTTGTGTTAGGATCCCTAGGGTTAGGGTTTGTGTTAGGGTCCCTAGGGTTAGGGTTTGTGTTAGGGTCCCTAGGGTTAGGGTTTGTGTTAGGGTCCCTAGGGTTAGGGTTTGTGTTAGGGTTAGGATCCCTAGGGTTACTAGGGATCCTAACCCTAAGTATTTATGTTTATGGTGGGTTTTCCAGTTGATTTTGATGATTGGCAGCTGTCACACACTTCTCATCATGCGTTTCAAAAACGCAAACGCAGGACAAAACGCGTTTAAACGCAAAAAAACGCATGCGCTTAAACGCTGCGTTTAAACGCGTTTTTGCACCAAATGCGTTTGCGTTTAAAACGCTGCGTTTTAAAACGCAAGTGTGAAACCAGCCTTAGCAAGCAATTTTTTTATTTTCACAAGGGTAACAGGAGAAATTGGACCCCAGTAATTGTTGCCCAGTTTGTCCTGAGTATGCTGGTACCCCATATGTGGGGGTAAACCACTGTTTGGGCACACGTCGGGGCTCGGAAGTGAGGGAGCACCATTTGACTTTTTGAATACAAGATTGGCTGGAATCAATGGTGGCGCCATGTTGCGTTTGGAGACCCTTGATGTGCCTAAACAGTGGAAACCCCTCAATTCTACCTCCAACACACCCCTAACCCTAATCCCAACTGTAGACATAACCCTAACCACAACCCTAATTCCAACCCTAACCCTAAGGCTAGGTTCAGATTGCGTTAGGGCAATTCGTTTAGCGCTAAGCGCTAGCGGATTGCGCTAACGCAATGTCTTTTTCTGGGTCGCGTTTAACGTCCCCGCTCTCGCAGATCCCCGATCTGAGGGAGCGGGGAACGGACATCGCGGACGCTGCAAGCAGCGTCCGAGGCGCGTCACAAAACACCGGCACATCGCTAGCGCGTGCCGAAAATGGCACGCACTAGCGATGCACGTTACCATTGCTGCCAATGGGTGTGCTAACAGACGCGTTGCACGGCGTTAATTTCGCCGTGCAACGCTGTTCTTTAGCGTGGTCCCATTAACGCAATCTGAACCTAGCCTAAGGCTATGTGCCCACGTTGTGGATTCGTGTGAGATTTTTCAGCACCATTTTTTAAACATCCGCAGGTAAAAGGCACTGCGTTTTACCTGCGGATTTACCGCAGATCTCCAGTGTTTTTTGAGCGGATTTCACCTGCGGATTCCTATTGAGGAACAGGTGTAAAACGCTGCGGAATTCGCACAAAGAATTGACAAGCTGCGGAAAATACAACGCAGCGTTTCCTGCACCATGGGCACAGCGGATTTGGTTTTCCATAGGTTTACATGGTAGTGTAAACCTTATGGAACACTGCTGCGACTCCGCAGCGGCCAATCCGCTGCGGATCCGCAGCCAAATCCGCACCGTGTGCACATACCTTTAGAATTAGGCTATGTGCACACGCTGCGGAAAACACAGTTTCCCATGAGTTTACAGTTCAATGTAAACCTATGGGAAACAAAAATCGCTGTACACATGCTGCAGAAAAACTGCACGGAAACGCAGCGGTTTTACAACTGCTCCAATAGAAAATCGCAGTTGTGAAATGCGCAGAAAAACCGTGGTAAATCCGCAGCGGTTTAGCACTGCGGATTTATCAAATCTGCTGTGGAAAAATCCGCAGAGGACCAGAATACGTGTGCACATACCCTAACCCTAGTTCTAAACCCAACCTTAGTGGTGAAAAAAAAAATTTCTTTATTTTATTATCCCTACCTATGGGGGTGACAAAGGGGGGGAGGGTCATTTACTATTTTTTTTATTTTGATCACTGTGATAGGTTTTATCACAGTGATCAAAATGCACATTGGAACGAATCTGCCTGCCGGCAGATTCGGCAGGCGCACTGCGCATGCGCCCGCCATTTTGGAAGATGGCGGCGCCCATGGAAAAGACGGACGGACCTCGGGAGGCTGGGTAAGTATGGGGGGGTGGATCGGAGCATGGGGGGTGGATCGGAGCATGGGAGGGGTGGATCGGAGCATGGGAGGGGTGGATTGGAGCATGGGAGGGGTGGATCGGAGTGCAGGGGGGTTGGATTGGAGCACGGGGGGAGCGGACAGGAGGACGGGGGGAGCGGAGCAGTGTACAGGACTGATCGAAGGGTGGGGGTGGGGGCAGACCAGTGTTTCCAGCCATGGCCGATGATATTGCAGCATCGGCCATGGCTGGATTGTAATATTTCACCAGTTTTAATAGGTGAAATATTACTAATCGCTCTGATTGGCAGTTTCACTTTCAACAGCCAATCAGAGCGATCGTATCCACGGGGGGGGGGTGAAGCCACCCGCCCTGGGCTGTACTACCACTCCCCCTGTCCCTGCAGATCGGGTGAAATTGGAGTTAGGGGGAAAGGGTTATCTGCAGGGACGTGATCATTCTGTGACACAGCATATGCGTCACAGGTCGGATTGGCACCGACTTTCATGACGCATACGTTGTGTCACAGGTCGGGAAGGGGTTAAAAAAACGCTGATCAATTTTCTCGTTTGTTGATCAGCGCCATGGATAGGCTAATGATTGGTAACTTGCTTTATGATTTTTAAATGGGCCTAATGACAACTCTTTCAAGGAATGGTAAGGCTTTATTTCAGCATGATTGTAATAGATTGTTAGGACCAATTCTCATCTATCTGAGGAAGTAAATGGCCAGCTCGTATGTAAGAGGTCCATTTATATGGAATGAAAAATTTCCTGCAATGTATGCTCATTGACCAAATAGGAAGTGGATTGTTGGGCTGCACTGTTCCCAAGTTATGAAAATAGGGTAGCTCTTCCCCACTGTGGCTGGTGCTTAGACGGTTGTTCCCATCTCAGCCATGAGCATCTGAGATTGGAATCCTTATATATTATTTCTAGTGATGAGCGAGTGTACTCGTTGCTCGGGTGACCTCCGAGTATTTATGACTAATCGGAGATTTAGTTTTCATAGTGCAGCTGAATGATTTACAGCTACTAGCCTGCTTGATTACATGTGGGGATTGCCTAGCAACCAGGCAACCCCCACATGTACTCAGCCTGGCTAATAGCTGTAAATCATTCAGCTGCCAGGATGAAAATGAAATCTCCGAGCAGTCAATAAAGACTCAGAGGTCACCCGAGCATGCTCGAGAAAACTCGAGCAATGAGTACTCGGTCATCACTAATTATTTCTAAACACTCTTTTTCGGTGATTACTTTGTAACTCCATTCATAATGCATCCACACACACAAATGATACACCATTTGAAAGGTAAACTTGCCCCCTTCAGCAAGAAAATGGCTAAACAAATCACACATCCACGATGTGATCACAAAATTAACATTAATTTTCATAAACCTGCAGTAAGGAAAAATGACCTGCAGGTGGCACCACACTACCCCAAAGCTGTTTACAGACATCACAAACCAATCCTAACATTTGCCTTGGGGGCTTTTCAACTATTTTAGGCAAATTTGAGGATTGCACACTTCACTGCAGGTGAGTCACATATGCAAACACATTTGTAAACATGCACTGCTTTTTCAGTGATTACATCGCCACACACAAATAATACACCATTTGAAAGGTAATCTTGCCCCCTTCAGCAAGAAAAGACACAAACCACACATTCACGATTTGATCAATAAATACAGTTTAAACATTCAGTTTCAAAAACCTGCAGAAAAAAACAATAACCTGCAGGTGGCACCACAACCTCAAGACTTTTTTTTTTTTTTCTTTTTTAGCCTCTACTTTTCAAACCAATTTATTGTATAACCAATTTACATATATAAATACCTCTGTTCATCATCTTGTTAAATACATTAACATTTGACCAGCTTGATTTTCCTGAAATTGCCTGTGCCCCCAACAACCAATGTGCGAAAATTTCGCACGGGCCAACTAGTAACTCTGTATCACGTCTTTGACCAACCTGGACATCAGATTCTCAACAAATCTCCCCAATTTCAAGCTTCTATGTAGAATGCTGGCAGAGCATCTTATTTATAGCTATATTCTACAGCCATCCAGGTGAATACTTGTCTGACAGCTGACTTTGATGCTTTCATGTGACCTCCTTTTTCTGCAGTTGAACATATGGAAAGATGTTGTTTTGTGAGACCCCCTTTTTAACATTGATTTCACCTTCTGAAGTTGGCTATGCACGTGCTATAGTTGTTCTTGCAGTTCCCAGCTAAGTCGTCTTATTAAAATGTTCAGCTCTAGCAACAGTGCATAGTCTACGAATTCAGCGGAGATGATTACCTGACAGCCAGGGCAAGCAGAGTCTATCAAGGGGCATAAGGCTTTTGCTGTCTCTTTCTGCACAGGACTTATGCAGAAAAAAGAGAAGTAAGACGGCCGTGGGCATAAGCTCTATGAATTATCATTGTCTACTTGACTCTCAGCACATCGGTCTAGCTTTATGGAATTTTGATCTAATAGGGGTCATCACAAAAGATTGACCTTCAAGTCCTAAAGCTGTCCCTAAAAGATCATCCCTATAGTTTTCAGCTGGACAGTTTATAGTTAGTGAGAAACAGTCTGTCTCCAATGTTTGATGAAGCAAGGATGTTCGGTCCATTGAAAATATCCTGTCCATACATGGATTTTTTTTTATTTTTATCCTGAATTGAAATCGTAACAAGACTAGTTGGCCCATGTAAAACTTTCATACATCGGTTGTCGGGGGCGCAGGCAATTTCAGGAAAATCAAGCTGGTCAAATGTTAATATATTTAATGAGATGATGAACACAGAGGTATTTTATATATGTAGATTGGTAATACAATAAATTGGTTTGATAAGTAGAGGCAAAAAAAAATTTGCCTTGAGGTTGTGGTGCCACCTGCAGGTTGTTGTTGTTTGTTGTTTTTTTTTTTTTTTTTTTCTGCTGTTTTCTGAAAATGAATGTTTAAACTTTATTTATTGATCAAACTGTGAATGTGTGATTTTTGTGTCTTTTCTTGCTGAAGGGGGCAAGTTTACCTTTCACTCGCCTGCAGTGAAGTGTGCAATCCTTGAATTTGCCTGAAATAGGCTGGGCAAGCACTCCGGCAAGCTGGAAAGACCCCAAGGCAAATGCCACCTGCAGGTAATTTGACCTTTTGAAGTGGTGTATCATTTGTGTGTGTCCGTGGAGTATAAACGGAGCAAGTGTACAATTGAATAGGCAGTGCGTGTTTACAAATGTGTTTGCATATGTGGCTCACCTGCAGTGAAGTGTGCAATCCTCCAATGTGCCTGAAATCGGCCGGGCAAGGAGTTTGGCAAGCTGGAAAGCCCCCAAGGCAAGTGTTAAGATTTCTTTGATGTCTGGTGGTGCCACCTGCAGATCATTTTTCCTTACTGCAGGTTTATGAAAATTAATGTTTAAACTGTATTTTGTGATCACATCGTGAATGTGTGGTTTGTTTGGCTATTTTCTTCCTGAAGGGGGCAAGTTTACCTTTCAAATGGTGTATCCTTTGTGTGGGTGCAGTATCAACGGAGATGCAAAGAAATCACTAAAAACGAGTGTTTAGAAATAATAATATAGAAGGATTGTGCTGATTGGTTAGTTAAACTTTTTGGACAATTTTTTATAATTTTTGTTATCCTTAAAGGAGTTGTCGTCTATTCAAACAACCCTTCTCAATCACCATTTCCCACAAGTAAAATAACTTATGCTCACCTCTGGTGCCATTCCAGCAGTGTCGGCACGGTCTCTGAGGCCTCATGTGACATAATGTCATTCAATCCCTGCAGCCAATCAGCGGCCGCTTCACTCTCTCCGTCTTCAGACATATTGGACATCAGGAGGAAGTGAGACGGCAGCCGCAGATTTCACTTCCTCCATATGTCCATTACGTCTGAAGGAAGAAACAGTGCATATATAAATATGATGTATTTAGAAGAAATGGTGCTGACAGTGCCAGACTGAAAGGGTGCAACTTGCTGACAAGAGAAATGTTAACGCTTAATTTTCAGGAGGCACAACACTGAACTGGAAGGCTCCTTTTGCATGGTCAGTGATGGGTGCACATCAGCAATATATGCAAATTGCCTCTTCTGAGAAAAAGAGGACTTAATTCTATAGCGCCACCTGTTGGAAGTAGCAATCCTACAAGTCACAATCAACCCTTTAACAAGTCGTGCAATATGACTTAGGATAAAAGCCAAATCAGTATCTCAATTCGCAGACAGTGTTCGGGCTGTTGGCAATATAGGAAGTTAAAGAAGTTGTGCACTGCTTGGACATCTTCTTATTTCCCTAGTTTGCCCCCATAACATAATATCTTCTAATCTCCTCAAGTTCCAACGCCGATCCTGTGGGTCGGCACTCCAGTTCATGTGCGTTTGTTGTGATGCCGGCGCCCAATCAGCGCCGACGTCGTTGGCCCCGCCTTCAGACAAATCGAATAAGAAGAGTAAATCCGGGCTGCAGCTGATCTGACTTCCTCTTCCTGCTCAATTCGGCAGGAGGTGGGAACAGCGACGCCAGCGCTGATCCGGCATCACGTGTTACACAACAGCACGCGAACCCCGGTAGAGCAAATGCCAACACCACAGGAACGGCACCGACACTGGAGGTGAGTATAGGTTTTATTATTTTATCAACACCAAAAATTTTTATCAAGAAGGGGATGTCCTAGTAGTGGACAACTCCTTTAAATTGTACTAGTTTTCATGTAAGAATTACTGCAATGGGTGTGTTAATTTTCATTAGTTGGCACCTCATCACCATTGTGCATGGGTGTGCTGACGAACAAATATAACTTTTTTTTTTTTTTTTTTTCCCCACATGCAAGATACAATCGGCGTCAGACACATGTTTTGTCATTAGTTTGCTTGGCAGATTTACACTGGACAAGGATACATTGGGCATAGACACTCCAACAATGAGCAGTTGTCTCATAAACCAATGGCGTGTAGCAATTCTGTGGCATCATGCTCAGTGTGCCGGTAAGAAATAGCGAGACAAACTTCAATTATGAAAAATCCACTAAGGCTTATGATTGATTACGATCTGTCTGTCCAGCTTTCATTGTGCTAGCATTGCCATGCTTTTTATGAATTATACTTGAGAAAGAACTTCACAGTGAGTTGTTCAGACTCGTAGAATGGCTCCGAGCTATTGAACTTGGCCCGTACTACAGCTTTATGAATAAACAATCATTAACTATGTAGCCAGGCGATATGTACTATGTCCATTAGGGTTTAACCCCTTCACCCCAAAGCCTGTTTTCACCTAAGTGGCAGGGCCAATTTTTACAATTCTGACCACTGTCACTTTGAGGTCATAACTCTGAAACGCTTCAACGGATCCTGGTGATTCTGACACTGTTTTCTCGTGACATATTGTACTTCATGATAGTGGTAAAATTTCTTCGATATGACTTGCATTTATTTGTGAAAAAAACAAAAATTTGTCGGAAATTATGAAAATTTAGCAATTTTCAAACTCTTAGTTTTTATGCCCTTAAATTAGAGAGATATATCACATAATATAGTTAATAAACAACATTTCCCACATGTCTGCTTTACATCAGCACAATTTTGGAAACATAATTTTTTTTTGTTAGGACGTTATAAGGGTTAAAAGTTGACCAGCGATTTCTCATTTTTGCAACAAAATTTGCAAAACCATTTTTTTACGGACCACCTCACACTTGAAGTGACTTTGAGGGGTCTATATGACAGAAAATGCCCAAAAGTGACACCATTCTAAAAACTGCACCCCTCAAGGTACTCAAAACCACATTCAAAAAGTTTATTAACCCTTCAGGTGCTTCACAGGATTTTTTTGAATGTTTAAAAAAATTGAACATTTAACTTTTTTTTCACAACATTTTTACTTCAGGTCCTATTTGTTACATTTTACCAAGGGTAACAGGAGAAATTGGACCACAAAAGTCGTTGTACAATGTGTCCTGAGTACGCCGATACCCCATATGTGGGGGTAAACCACTGTTTGGGCACATGGCAGAGCTCGGAAGGGAAGGAGCGCCATTTGACTTTTCAATGCAAGATTTGCTGGAATTGAGATCGGAGCCCATGTCACGATTGGAGAGCCCCTGATGTGCCTAAACAGTGGAAACCCCCACAAGTGACACCATTTTGGAAAGTAGACCCCCTAAGGAACTAATCTAGATGTGTGGTGAGCACTTTGAACCTCCAAGTGCTTCACAGAAGTTTATAATGTAGAGCCGTAAAAAAATGTTTATATTAATTTTCACAAAAAATGATCTTTTTGCCCCCAATTTTTTATTTTCCCAAGGGTAACCGGATAAATTGGACCCCAAAAGTTGTTGTGCAACTTGTCCTGAGTACGCCGATACTTCATATATGGGGATAAACCACTGTTTGAGCGCATGGCAGAGCTCGGAAGGGAAGGAGTGCCATTTGACTTTTCAATGCAAAATTGGCTGGAATTGAGATCGGACGCCATGTCGCATTTGGAGAGCCCCTGATGTGCCTAAACAGTGGAAACCCCCCACAAGTGACCCCATTTTGGAAAGAAGACCCCCAAGGAACTTATCTAGATGTGTGGTGAGCACTTTTAACCCCCAATTGTTTCACTAAAGTTTAGAATGTAGCATTGTGAAAATTAAAAAATCATTTTTTCTTTCCACAAAATGATGTTTTAGCCCGCAATTTTTTTTTTCTCAAGGGTAACAGGACAAATTAGACCCCAAAAGTTGTTGTCCAACTTGTCCTGAGAACGCTGATACCCCATATGTTGGGGGGGAACCACTGTTTGGGTGCACGGCAGAGCTCGGAAGGGAAGGAGCGCCATTTGAAATGCAGACTTAGATGGATTGGTCTGCAGGTGTCATGTTGCATTTGCAGAGCCCCCTGATGTACCTAAACAGTAGAAACCCCCCACAAGTGACCCCATATTGGAAACTAGACCCCCCAAGGAACTTATCTAGATGTGTTGTGAGAGCTTTGAACCAACAAGTGTTTCACTACAGTTTATAACGCAGAGCCGTGAAAATAAAAAATATTTTTTTTTCCACGAAAATGATATTTTATCCCCTATGTTTTTATTTTCCCAAGGGTAACAGGACAAATTGGACCCCAAAAGTTGTTGTCCAACTTGTCCTGAGAACGCTGATACCCCATATGTTGGGGGGGAACCACTGTTTGGGCACACAGGAGAACTCGGAAGGGAAGGAGCACTGTTTTACTTTTTCAAAGCAGAATTGGCCGGAATTGAGATCGGACGCCATGTCGCGTTTGGAGAGCCCCTGATGTGCCTAAACAGTGGAAACCCCCAATTATAACTGAAACCCTAACCCTAGCCCTAACGGGAAAATGGAAATCAATACATTTTTTTTACATTTTATTATTTTTCCCTAAGTAAGGGGGTGATGAAGGGGGGTTTGATTTACTTTTATAGCGTTTTTTTGGCGGATTTTTATGATTGGCAGCTGTCACACACTAAAAGACGCTTTTTATTGCAAAAAATAGTTTTTGCATCACCACATTTTGAGAGCTATAATTTTTCCATATTTTGGCCCACAGAGTCATGTGAGATCTTGTTTTTTGTGGAACGAGTTGACGTTTTTATTGGTAACATTTTCGGGCAGATGACATTTTTTGATCACTTTTTATTCCGATTTTTGGGAGGCGGAATGAACAAAAACCAGCAATTCCTGAATTTCTTTTAGGGGGGGCGTTTATACCGTTCCACGTGGGGTAAAATGGATAAAGCAGTTTTATTCTTCAGGTCAGTACGATTACAGCGATACCTCATTTATGTAATTTTTTTTATGTTTTGGCGCTTTTACACAATAAAAACTATTTTATACAAAAAAAATAATTGTTTTTGCATCGCATTATTATGAGCTATAACTTTTTTATTTTTCTGCTGATGATGCTGTATGGTGGCTTTTTTTTTTTTGCGGGACAAGATGACGTTTTCAACGGTACCATGGTTATTTATATCCGTCGTTTTGATCGCGTGTTATTCCACTTTTTGTTCGCCTGTATGATAATAAAGCAATGTTTTTTGCCTTGTTGTTTTTTTTTTTTTTTTGCGGTGTTCACTGAAGGGGTTAACTAGTGGGATAGTTTTATAGAGCGGGTCGTTACGGACGCGGCGATACCAAATATATGTACATTTATTGTTTTTTTGTTTTTTTTAATTTACATACCTTTTTTTATTTACATACATAAATGGATTTATTGGGAAATGGTTTTTTTTTTTTTTTTTTTTATTTGGGGATTTATTTATTTATTTTTTAACTTTCTACCATTGTCTCAGGGTGGGACATCTCTGTATTAGATCAGATCGTTGATCTGACACTGTGCATAGCACTCTATCAGATCAACGATCTGACAGGCAGTTAAGCTGGCTTTCCAGCGCCTGCTCTCAGCAGGCGCCGGCTAGCCAGGTCATTTCATGACCCGGAAGGAGTCCGGCGGCCATCTTGGATCCGGGGACTCCTTCCGGGTCACCGGAGCAACGCGATCTCATTGCGTTGCTCCGGTGGGAGAGCGCAGGGAGCCCCCGTCCCTGCGCGATCCCCCTGTATGCCGCTGTCACTACTGACAGCGGCATCAGAGGGGTTAAATGCCCGCGATCGGCGATAGCGCCGATCGTGGGCATTGCTGCGGGGTGTCAGCTGTCATATACAGCTGACACCCGCACCCGATCACCGCGGCGCTCAGCGCGAGACCGCGGTGATCGGTGCGCCGTACTAGTACTGCTGCTGGCACAAATGCAGTGCCGGCAGCGCAGTACTAGTACGGCACGTGGCGCGAAGGGGTTAATGGTGGTTTCTGGTTATCAGAAAGGCTGCTGTCACTGCTACCTTCTATTACGTGGATGTGGATAGCCTTGCTGGCTCTAGTTTTGTGAAAGGGGTTCTCTGGTCAAAACCGATAAGTCTGCAGTCACTCTGTGTGACTGCAGACTTATGACTCTCCCCAGCTCACGCACTGTGCACTGCGAGTATTCACCAGTTATAGGCCCGGGAACGGAGGGTATGTATGAGTTATAGATACTCCCTGCCAGTGAGTGCAGCCCCGCTCCATACACTTGTATTGAGCGAGGCCGTGCCCTCTAGTTTGGACACGTCCACTGGCCGGTCATGTCTCTGGTCGGGGCGCAGCATTGGCTCCATACAAGTGTATGGAGAGTGAGGCTGTGCCCACTTAACAGGGGTATCTATAACTCATACATTCACTCTATTCACGGGTCTGAAACTAGTGAATCCCTGCAGCACACACACTGTGCGTGCGTTGGGGGATTCGTAAGTCTGCATTCCCACAGGGTGACTACAGACTGATCGGTTTTAACCAGACAACCCATTTACCAGTAAAATCTCTAAATCGCACACCTTCTCCATTATTAAAAATAAAGACATTAAAAATTAAGTACTTATGATACCAAAATGGTAAGTGTTTAGTTTTGCTATAATGATACTGACCAAAGAGGGGCCCAACAGGTAAGGGGGGCAACATCTACCTCCCAAGCAAGTAGAATTGTGCTTTATGATGAGCTACTGGACTTTAAAGGGCCCATATATTGTTCTTGCACAGGGGCCCTTTTGTCTGTGTCTGCCAGCGTTGGGCACACTTGGATCATGGCTAGGCATTAGCCCAACAGTTCATCCCAATAGTGAACCTAGCAGCATATGGGACCAGTGCTCTTACATATTTGTCCTAACTTATAATTATGGGACAATATCCTGTTTAGGGACTTGAGATGAAAATGGTCCTCTATTATTGTTTGGAAGTAATTAGAGACGAAAAAGCACAGACTTTGCTGTGTCAGTTTTCTTACTGACCTTTTGTGACTTGTATCATATTTTCTTGGTTTCTTTCAGGTAATCTCCATGGACAGCACTATAGTGGTCAAATCAGAGGCTGACTCTGTTGTGCACGTCCTCTTTTTTAATTCTTTCTGTTACAAAACAAATTTGACATGAGAAAAGTGCAGATTGTTCCAGTGTGTGTACTTTACTTATCTGTCGCACCATTTCAGTGGAGCACATGTTTCTCTGTTATTGCCATCTGCATGTGTTTGTCTACATTTTCCATGTAGACCTTTAGCTCATTATTAATAATAAAGATTTTCAACATTTTAGGAGATTAAAAAGTGAAAAAAAAATCTTCCCTAGATATTAAGATTTGGGGGAAGTTAAACTATTTGTGTGTTTTTGGTTAAAAACAAAGATAATATACTGTAGATTTAAAAAACAAACAAACTTGAGTTAAAATTGCAACAACTAAGAGGCAAAGCTGTGGAATTATGGAAATCATGGGATTAATTGGGATTGATATATTTGTTAATGATATGCAAATAATGGAAATAATTTTCAAACCATCTCGATTTATTCAGTATTATGCAAGCATCATGAACGTACACTCAATGGGGTTGTTAATGGTTGTCTGAGGAATATTCTGCCTAGCTGAATGCACTCAGGACTCTTCATGGTGTTGTCCATGTGGTTGCCAAATGGAGGCTGGAATAGAGGTCTGTCTTCAGCAATGAATCCTCCTTCTGTCTTTGATGCGTAGCTGGAGATTGGTCTAAAGACCATATGGGGAACGCGATGAAGAGGCCTTCACTAGGGAATGTTACTAGTCTTACTCTTGGGACTATGGTCTTGGGTGGCTGTACAGTAGCTGAAGCCTCTAGTCTTTATTCCATGTACACAAACAGCTCGGAGTTGCATTGATTTGATGGCGTCACCAGTAGTATGGCCATTTCTTCAAGTGTTCCACCAGCCATTCTTTTGACATGACAATGCCAGGCCTCATGTGGCTTCTGTGAGCAGCCTACTACTATTTTATGTTGCATCTACAGACTTCTCTCCCATCGAGCACATTTGGGACATCATTGGTCAGCAATTGCTAAGGGAGCTGACCGCAGCGGATCTTGATTTGCGTATTTAAATGCATTCAGCGTAGCGGAACATTCCTCAGACAACCAGTGCTACACACATTGGTTGCTATCAATGAGATTAAGCGCAGAGATTTCTGCGCTTGGCACTCATACACTATGTTGAAAAAAAAGTGAGATGTTTTGAAGCTTTTGTTTCCATATGATTAATATGTTTGACTGCTGTAATTTCCATAATGCCAGGACTTTTCCTTCTTAGTGTTACATACTCTTCAACATTGAAATTGTATGGCTTTCATTACAATCACAGTAGCTGAGAGATTTAGACTTGGCACTACCAAAATATATATTTCTTGCAGGTAAGCTAAAAATTAGCCTTGTTTGTCAGGACTCTGTTGCTGTGTGCCTTGGGACCAGGGGATCCTTACCTGTCCCTAGCTCGCCCTGTTCCCTGTATTACTTCTAAAGGTGAAGATCCCAGGGCCATGTACATTGCCTTAGCTCCTGAATCGACCCTCAGTCTGTACCCTTCCCCCACCCAGGGAAGAGTGGAATAGTAGCACCCTATAATACACCAACCAGACTAACAAAGCGATACGAACAGGTGTAACGAAAAATGCCAAACATACAAATAACTCTCACAAATAACAGGAATGCATCGGGGAGTGGAGGATTGGGTTAAACCATGTAGGAGAAGAAAGGGAATTGGTACACTCTCTCCACCTAGCAACAGTTACAGATTAACCCACCAACTACCTTCTCCTATAAATAAACAGCCTCCAGCCATGCAGCACAAGCTATCTCTGATACGAGTGCTAGCTAGGACCCACATTATATAGAAGATGGTAGTGGTTAAAGGGAACCTGTCACCCCGTTTTTTGAGATTGAGCTATAAATACTGTTAAATAGGGCCTGCGCTGTTCGTTACTATAGTGTATGTAGTGTACCCTGATTCCCCATGTATGCTGAGAAATACATTACCAAAGTCGCCGTTTTCGCCTGTCAATCAGGCTGGTCTGGTCAGGTGGGCGTGTTCACAGCGCTCTTTTCTTCCCCAGCTTTCCGTTGGTGGCGTAGTGGTGTGCGCATGTCCAGAGTTCCGACTTCCCTGCGCCCACGTGAAGACACAGCGCGTGATCTGCGCTGTAATCCCTTGCATCGGTGGGGGCGGCCATCTTCCTGGGGCCGCGCGTGCGCAGATGGAGTGCTCTGCTGCACGGGGCTTCAGGAAAATGGCCGCGGGATGCCGCGCGTGCGCATTAGAGATCGCGGCGGCCATTTTCCCAAAGCCGAGATGCAAACTTGGTTTTTTTCAATCTGCCGATATTGTTTGGCTTTTTGATGTACCAAGTTCCCGTATGAGCGTATCAACTGATCATACACTGTCGTTTGAGCAATATACTTGGTACCTGCGTGCATATTGGCCCAGGTGAGGTATTTGTTGGCTGTCTCTTCTAGTTCTATGGATGTATATTTTCCACTTAAATGTAAAGGTCACTTTACAAATAGCAGGCTGCAACGTGATGTAAATTGTGGATCTTGCGTTCTCCATATACAGGGATTACTTTTTGTTGTAACCCTGTCAGTGATGGTAGCAATTTTTTATCATTTTTGCAACTATTCTAGTGATCTGTGTGGTCACCAATGTTGACACTTATCTGCCTCGTGAAAAAGTAATAAATGTGATGTGGGAAAACCTCCTTTAAAACCTTCTTTACAGCTCCAAAACCCAACTCTGTCATTAATTTACAACGCCCACTTTGTATTCTCTGAAAAGTACATGTGGTCATTATGTGTAAATTTTCTCACTTTACTGCTGTGAGGAAGTGTTTTGTTTCATTGCTATATAAATTTTCGTAGTTCCTTGGAAAATGTGAATGTTTAATGGTAATAAAGATTCTAAATTATCAAGAATTTACTGGAAGACTAATTTAGTTCCGTTTGTAATTGAAGGCCCTTTTACACACTTCTAAATTGGCGAAATTGGTTGAAACCCAAAATAAAATGTCTCTGGCCTGCCTTTTTCAATAGCAATCGCTGTTCTCAATACAGATCTCAGAGGAGGACCAAATTATGGGGAATTGCCTCCCAATAGCTCCAATGTTGAGTTATGAATATATGATCATCTTTTATAACTTCTAGGGTTTTGTGCTCCACATGGGCAGCAATAGTTAGTAAAAATGAGTACAAATTGTCCCCCCCCCCCCCCCAAAAAAAAAAAAAAAGTATCGTAAGAAATGTAAAACTTGTTTCAGTGCAAAACAATTTGAGAACATAGCCTGAGCCTTCTGAAGTATGCGTTATTGCCGAGTGTGCACTTTCTGAAACTCAAGTATGCAAGTTATTCTGAAAGAGTGTATAAAATGGCTAATCCTGGCATGTCTGTACAAGGTAAATGTACTAGCACAGACTAATTGGCTAGTTAATAACACCATTAGGCCTTATGAAGTGTGGGGCCAGGGTCTAGCCCACAATGAAGAGATCAAAGCTGGAACTCAGTTCACTTGTATCCAAAATGTTGCATCCCTTAGTCATTTCCCTTCTGTCTAATGACTGTTTAACGATGAACAGTTGTAACCGTATTAATGACGGAACTTGACTGCTTTGTTTGTATGGGTCTTTTTTTTTTTTTTTAATTACATGGTGATTGTTAGGTTTACTGTAAATGTAGTTCTGATTGTAGCCTTTTCGTCTTATCCTAGGAACAGAATACAACTTATTGATTGTAAGGTGATTGCTCTCCCTGGGCCTCAGACAGATTGCAGTTGTATGGAATTTGCTATAATGAGAAGCTATCCTGCTTGTAAAGGATGGTTTGGGGTTAGAGGTCTATGCAGTGTGGGTTTGACATTTCGTAGAGATTTTGTGTTATCATGGTTTTTTGTTTTTTTTTGACCTATTGAACATTTTATACATTTTGAAATAGAATATTCTGAACCTGAGTAAACAGCTCACATTTTAGCATTTTTCTTCAACTTAGAGGATTTTTATAGACTTTTTAATTTAAACTGAATAAATCTGTCAATTGGTTCTGCTCCACGAATTCTAGAACTTTTCTTACCTTTTGTCCCCCTAGTAAGAAGGATGCAAGTTTTCCCTTTTAACTGATTGGGTGTAGAACTTCTGTGGGCATTTGCTTCTTCTCCTCTATGACTAGGGCCAACCAAATCATGTCTGCATGGTACAGGGGAAAAGCAAACGCCCATAGAGAAGGTCACAGCTGCAGCCTGGCTCTGCGTGTTCACACACCAGTCACCACTTCCCTTTCTGCTTTGAGTACTGGACCAAACTGTGCTATAGACCAATACGCTGTGTGTGTGTGTGTGGTTTTTGTTTTTTTTTCCCTTGTCCTCCAGATTCTTTGGTGTATGTACCCAGGAAGCTGTAGAAAACTGTTGGAGGAAAAAAGCGCAATAGTGTTTTATCCGAGATTAAGCTGTCAATGCAAGGCTAAAGCACTCACCAGACGTAGCTTAAGACAAGCATTGGAAAGATTCGCTGCTGCAGATCCACGAGGGACCGGCCATTGAGAATACAATGTAGGAGAATGTGGTCAAATTCTGCGCTGCTGAATCATGTAGTCCGAAGGTATTGTGTTTGAGTTTCAAAGAACGCCTTCATCAGGAAATACCACATAAGAATCAGAAAAAATTCTATCTTCATTGCTCTGAGGGCATAACTTTAGAACTGAGGGTCACAAAAAGAAGATACTGTTTTAAAATCTGGGCAGCAGCACCAATTGGGTAACGTATTCATGTTACCTTTAAAACATTCAATGATAAGAGGTCCTCTTTAATGAACAAGCCTCCAGTGGACGGTACCTGCTCCCAAAAAAGGGACTAGCAGCAATAATGAGAACCCAATAATCTCAAAATAAATGCACTAGTAATTAAAGAACTGTAGTACTTACTGGACACAGACTTTTTGCAGGGGGAAAAGACTGTTTCAATCCACTTCACTAGGATTTTACAGGTGGGTCATTCCATGGTAACTTGCGTTACATTCACAAGCCAAGAACTGGCTACAGACTGTTCTTTGAAGGCCAGCACAAAAAGGAGTGAATGTATATTGTACATTAAACTATTCTCAATAGATTTCAACACGGTTTGATTTTTCAACAATAAAATTAAATACAAAATAGTGTTATTACTTGGTAACTTACGTTACAAAAAAATGAAAGGCAATTGTCCTTCATGAGTCTGCCAAATTTTCTGTTGTGGTAAACAGGGGAGAAACACTATTTAGTTACCGCACAGTATAGTAACTTTCGTTACTAAGCTGAAGGTAACTTACGTTACAACATGTTAACATCCATTGGATTACACTATTGTAAGGTAAGTTACCATCATCTTTGTAATGTAAGTTACTAAATTGTGTTGTAACGTAAGCTACCATGGAATGACCCAGATGGAATATAATTTGACTTGTTTTAAAGAGTTGGTCCCCTTTTTCCCATAGTCTCATTGAGGTATGGAATAAGAAACTGTGCTTCACTTTCTCTGGTTTTTGTTTATTGGCTACAACTGTGACAGTTCTGCAGCCAATCACTGAGCTCAGACGATGCATAACCTGCGGAGCTCGGTGAGTGACATCGCTCCTTAAGTTGATCACCAGAGCAGCGTAGAGGCAGCACTGGACCTATGGAGGGTAAGTAAGTAGTGCTCAGTTTGTTATGCAAACTGCCTCTTCAGAGAAAAAAGAGGACTTGAACTCTATAGCGCCACCTGTTGGAAGCAGCAATCCTACAAGTCAAAATCAACCCTTTAACGAGTCTTGCAATATGACTTAGGATAAAAGCCAAATCAGTATTTCAATTTGCAGACTTCCAACAGGTGGCGCTATAGAGTTCAAGTCCTCTTTTTTTTTTTTTTTTTTTTTTTTTATCTGAAGAGGCAATTTGCATATTAAATTTCCCAGAGGAGCATTGCACGGTGAATAAGCCTCCTTACCTTGATAAGCCAGAGCTGGTATGTCACTCTCCACAAGGAGAAACATTACCCCTTAGACCTTGGTTTATTATAAATCCTGTAGGCTAAAATTAGTTGAAAAGTGACAGCCCCTTTTTTTAAGGTTTTACTATAGATAGGAGCATAGTTGGCTGAACCCACCAATTTTGGAGGACAAACTAAACCGTATATAGGGTAATGTCCAGTAATGATCTTTTAGAATGGATCCAGCAGCAATCTGTTGGCAAAAAATGTTGTGCGGACACAACTTTTTAGTCTGTTTAAAAACAAAAAAAACTTTTCTGTTGAATCTTCTGAATAATAATCTTTATTATAGCACTAAAGGTACCTTCACACATAACGATATCGTTGCTTTTTGTGACGTAGCAACGATATCGTTAATAAAATCGTTATGTGTGACAGCGACCAACGATCAGGCCCCTGCTGGGAGATCGTTGGTCGCTGAAGAAAGTCCAGAACTTTATTTCGTCGCTGGATCTCCTGTGGACATCGCTGGATCGGCGTGTGTGACACCGATCCAGCGATGTCTTCTCTGGTAACCAGGGTAAACATCGGGTAACTAAGCGCAGGGCCGCGCTTAGTAACCCTATGTTTACCCTGGTTACCATCCTAAAAGTAAAAAAAACAAACAGTACATACTTACCTACAGCTGTCTGTCCTCCAGCGCTGTGCTCTGCACTCCTCCTGTACTGGCTGTGAGCGTCGGTCAGCCAGAAAGCACAGCGGTGACGTCACCGCTCTGCTTTCCGGCCGCTGTGCTCACAGCCAGTACAGGAGGAGTGCAGAGAAGCAGAACGTCGGGGGACAGACAGCGGAAGGTAAGTATGTAGTGTTTTTTTTTTTTTACTTTTACGCTGGTAGCCAGGGTAAACATCGGGTTACTAAGCGTGGCCCTGCGCTTAGTAACCCAATGTTTACCCTGGTTACCGGCATCGTTGGTCACTGGAGAGCGGTCTGTGTGACAGCTCTCCAGCGACCAAACAGCGACGCTGCAGCGATCCGGATCGTTGTCGGTATCGCTGCAGCGTCGCTTAATGTGATATTCTGCAGCGCTTTACAGTTTGCACACATTATCATCACTGTCCCTGATGGGCCTCACAATCTAAATTCCCTATCTGTATGTCTTTGAAGTGTAAATAAAAGTTGAAACTCCGGCACTCAAGACAGAAAATGGTAGGTTTTCAAGAAAAAACTTCTTTATTATAAGACACAATGTTGGTGGGAATCCACATATGATGGTTGAATGGTTCTAAACAGTGTATATGTTTCTCAACGTTTCGGCTTTTAGTGCCTTTTTCAAGAGATTACTGTCTCAAGTCCTTTGACATAGATGCATAACAGTGGCAGTGGTAGGGGGTGTACGACCGATCCCTTGTTAAGGCACAACCTTATAATAAAGCCAGTCTGGGCAGAAGTGTCCGGGGAGCACAGAATCTGGGTGGTGAGGGCCGTTAGACACCTAGTGGGTCTGAAAAGGGTCCCTGGGAGGATTAGCGGCGCATCCCGCGCCTTGCTGCGATGTCCTGGGGGGGGGAGACCTTTTCCGGGTCTCCCCCCCAGGACATCGCAGCAAGGCGCGGGATGCGCCGCTAATCCTCCCAGGGACCCTTTTCAGACCCACTAGGTGTCTAACGGCCCTCACCACCCAGATTCTGTGCTCCCCGGACACTTCTGCCCAGACTGGCTTTATTATAAGGTTGTGCCTTAACAAGGGATCGGTCGTACACCCCCTACCACTGCCACTGTTATGCATCTATGTCAAAGGACTTGAGACAGTAATCTCTTGAAAAAGGCACTAAAAGCCGAAACGTTGAGAAACATATACACTGTTTAGAACCATTCAACCATCATATGTGGATTCCCACCAACATTGTGTCTTATAATAAAGAAGTTTTTTCTTGAAAACCTACCATTTTCTGTCTTGAGTGCCGGAGTTTCAACTTTTATATTTGGATTTTTTCTCCTGGCACCTATATATACAGTAGAGCACCCCCTTTATCGTTGTCTTTGAAGTGTGGGAGCAAACCGGAGAATCTGGAGGAAACCCACCCAAACACGGGGAGAACATACAAACTCCTTGCAGATGTTGTCCTTTATGGGATTTGTACCCAGGACTCCAGCGCTGCAAAACAGTGCTAACCACTGAGCCACCGTGCTGTTTTCCTCTATTTTTTTTTTTTCTATTTGTAACAGATCCAGTAAGCAAAAACAGATCTTTTACAAATGAAAGAAAAGTGGATGGCTAATTAATGGGTCAATTTTCCAAAGACTTTTTTTTTTTTTTTTTTTTTACGGACTAAAGTTGGGTCTGCTCAACATTTTTGCCAACAAATTGCTGCTGGTCCATTTTAACATCATTACTGGACATGTGAGTCACAGGGCCTTATTGAATTTTGGCAGCCTATCTTGTTCTCTGATAAGATAAGCTGCCACCAGAAGTGTCTAGCTAATTACAATGCATGTTCCACTGAATCGGTAGTACATGTGTATGTGGAGGGGTGGAAAGCTTCTGGATAAATATACAGAAAAGATATACTGTGTATCTTCGCATAGTGTTAAGGTACCTTCACACTGAGCAACTTTAGAACGATAACAATAGCGATCCGTGACGTTGCAGCGTCCTGGATAGCAATATCGTTGTTTGATGCGCAGCAACGATCAGGATCCTGCTGTGACATCGCTGGTCGGAGCTAGAAGGCCAGAACTTTATTTCGTCGCTGGATCACCCGCTGACATCCCTGAATCGGCGTGTGTGATGCCGATCCAGCGATGTCTTCACTTGTACACTTTATCCAAGTAAAAGTTTTAAAGTGGGCACCATCCAAATAGTCTTAGCTATAAATGTTGTGGGTTCACTACCAAGCATGTAATATATATACCATGAAGAAAAAAGAGCAGCACATGCACAAAAACGGTTGGAACACCACTATTCAATAGTTTCAAAATATATCAAATTTTATTTAAACACAAAAAAAGTACTACACACACAGTTAAAAACATCTAAAAGGCTACTCCAACGAGTAGATGTAACCAAGATTCCATGTTCCAATTCAGTATATCTGGCCATCGATATTAGTTTGCACAACAATAATTATATACATAATCACAATGCTGCATATATCTGAGACAACAGGGGAGATTCTGTTTACAGATCGACAGAATTCTCTTAATCTTCCATGTCCTGGCTGCACCGCTGCTTTAGGGACCAGGGGGCGACCTTTATGGACCGGTTAGGGTAAAGTATACAGCTCTGTGTTCATCGCCTCTATATTTCAATGCCTCTTGGGGTTTTCTTGATCTATCATGTCAATTGATGTATGTGTGAGCACTCTCTTAGGGCGTACTCATAGCTAGATCTGCTTTGACAAATGCTAGTATATGCAAAATAGCTGTATTATAGTTATTTTGGGCTATTAAGTGAGCGTTTTTTTGCCCCACATCCTCATTTATGGAGCGGTCAGAGATCTAACAAAAGCCCCCATGAGAATTCTGTCGATCTGTAAACAGAATCTCCCCTGTTGTCTCAGATATATGCAGCATTGTGATTATGTATATAATTATTGTTGTGCAAACGAATATCGATGGCCAGATATACTGAATTGGAACATGGAATCTTGGTTACATCTACTCGTTGGAGTAGCCTTTTAGATGTTTTTAACTGTGTGTGTAGTACTTTTTTTGTGTTTAAATAAAATTTGATATATTTTGAAACTATTGAATAGTGGTGTTCCAACCGTTTTTGTGCATGTGCTGCTCTTTTTTTCTTCACTTGTACACTTGTAACCAGGGTAAACATCGGGTTACTAAGCGCAGGGCCGCGCTACATACTTACATTCCGGTGTCTGTCGCGTCGCCCGGCGTCCGCTTCCCTGCACTGTCAGCGCCGGCTGTAAAGCAGAGCACAGCGGTGACGTCACCGCTCTGCTTTACGGCCGGCGCTTACACAGTGCAGGGAAGCTGACTCTGGGGGACGCGACAGACACCGGAATGTAAGTATGTAGTGTTTTTTTTTTTTTTTTTTTTTACAATGGTAACCAGGGTAAACATCGGGTTACTAGGCGCGGCCCTGCGCTTAGTAACCCGATGTTTACCCTGGTTACCCGGGGACTTCGGCATCGTTGGTCGCTGGAGAGCTGTCTGTGTGACAGCTCTCCAGTGACCACACAACGACTAAACAGCGACGCTGCAGCGATTGGCATTGTTGTCTATATCGCTGCAGCATCGCTTAATGTGACGGTACCTTTAGCCAGTGGATAGACAACTGGTGTCTCTTCATCAGGCATAGACTAATACAAAATCTGAGGTCACAACACATCACAGAAATAATGCAATAGATAAGACAAGTGTTGTGAAGCAGAACTATCATTATGCGAGAGGGATAAACAGTTGTGACCATCTAATGTGGTGTACTTAATTATTTGTACCAACTGGGGGATCTGTATGTGAGGAAAATAGGGCAAAAGCTTAGAACAAGGAGGAATTCACATCGCTTGATTACATCAGGATTTGCTGCGGATTGGACGCTGCGTACAGCCGTAGCATCCAGATGTTACAGCATAGTGGAGGGAATTTTATGAAATCCCGTCTCCACTATGTGCCCACGGCCGCATCCGGCGACCCTGCGTATCCTGATACGCGGCGCGTCCTTTTTAGACCGCAGCATGTCTATTTATCTTGAGGAGACGCTCAAGATAAATCGCAGTCCATGAATACGATGCGGTGATCCCGCATGTGCTCAATGAACACATCTGGAATCACCGCCCGTACAACAGGGGGCAGCGCTTTGGGAGTAGCGGGGTATCCACTGCGTCCAAAGTGCTGGGTTTCCTGAACATGGAAACACAGCCCAAGAGAAAAATGAATGGGTCTACCTGTGGAAAAACATTTTTGTATTCCTGATCACAGCACCATGAACATGAAATTACTTTTATTATTATTTATATAGCACCATTAATTCCATGCTGCTGTACATGAGAAGGGGGTTACATCAAAATACAAATATCATTTACAGTAAACAAACTAACGATGAGACTGGTGGAGAGGGAAGAGGACCCTGCCCTTGCAGGCTTACATTCTACAGGATTATGGGGTATTAAAAGGTTACTTCAAATCTCAGAAAGACCGAGTCTGAGTATAAACTCATGACAACATTTGACTCACTCAGTGCAGGAATGAATGTGTCACATGGATTTGTCTTTTTACATCAATTCAGGAATTTGCTCCTCAGACCTTGTGGGGGCATCACGACACAAAACCAGACCCCAATCAGAGGGCAATAAAACATTCACGCTCCTTATCTATTAACTATTCCAATATTTATGGCCCCCAACTGTTTATCCCTCTCCCATAATTCTAGTTCTGCTTCATGTCACTTGTCTTATCTATTGCATTATTTCTGTGCTGTGTTGTGTATAAATATGTGATTCTTCAGAATTTGCTTTAGTCTGTGCCTGATGAAGATACCCGAGTTGTCTCGAAAGCTTGCAATTTGTTACCATCTTTTCAGTTGGCCATTAAAAGGTATCAACCACTGAGAACTCTCAATTCTAAATATTTTTCCAGATAAACAAGCATTAGCCCAACAGCTGATGATGTGACGTTCCTACTATTTGCCTGTAGTAATTGGAGAAGAAATTGCACAGACTCTGCTGTGTGTCAGTTTTCTTACTGACCTTTTGTTTCTTGCAGCATATTTTCTGGGTTTCGTTCAGGTAATCGCCACGGACAGCACTGAAAGGCTGAATCTGTTCTGCGCGCCCTCCCCTCCTTTTTGTTACAAAAAAAAAAAATTTACATTTCTTTGCAGTCGCCAAAAATTCATGATTTCATATTTGAATGAAATGTTTTTACTAATTAAAATTACTAAAAGTTAACTTGTAGTAATTGTTCAGGTCAGTACTGATGCAGTGACACTGCAGGATGTGGTGTGTTGGTTTTGTTTTATACTATGGCGCATTTAATGAGTTAAGTAACTTTATTATAGGAGTAATGCTTAAATATAAAAACCGTGGGCCCGGTCACTGGCAACGTCTAATAGCATCGGGGCCATTTTAGGCCTTTGGCGGCCTTAGCAGTCCATTGGTGCCTACAATCAATATGTGGGGACAGATGGGTGACAGAGGGCTCCTTTTGTATAGTTTCCTAAATGCTGTGTCACCACCTATTGACTGCTGCTTCTAGAGGGCAAAACTGCCAGAATCTGCACTGGAAACCGTTGCAGTATTATCTGGGTAATACAGTTCTGCGCACAAAATGGAGCACTGGCTCTGTAATAGCCTGTGGGTCTGTACGCCGCTCTTCACCATGCCTATTAGGCCGGCTTCACACTTGCGAGTTTTACGGACGTAAGAGCGCAGAAACTACGTCCGTAAAACTCGCAAAAAATACGGCACAATTATTCTCTATGCCCCTGCTCCTATCTGCCGTATTTTACTGATCAGTATTATACGGCTTTCTACGGCCGTACAAAATCGCAGCATGCTGCGTTTGTCACCGTACTGCGCAAGAAATACGCCAATGAAAGTCTATGGAAGCGTGAAAAATACGGATTTCACACGGACAAGCAGTGTGACTTGCGAGAAATACGCAGCGCTGTTAGAGAGAAAAGCCGGTAATTCAGTGCGGTGTACAGTAAAATCACACTGACAGCTTACAGTAGAATAGGTAGAATAATTGTGTACACATAGAATAGGTATATATATATATATATATATGTCAGTGAGACACATATATGTATATATATTAATATTTATTCCAGCGCTAGACAGCTTGAAAGCCGGTAATTCAATTACCGGCTTTTTCTTTCTCCTTCCTAAAACCCGACATGATTTGAGACATGGTTTACATACAGTAAACCATGTCTTCTCTCCATTTTTTTGCAGATTCCACACTACTAATGTCAGTAGAGTGTATCTGCAAAATTTGGCCGTTCTAGCTCTTAAAATAAAGGGTTAAATGGCGGAAAAAATTGGCGTGGGCTCCCGCGCAATTTTCTCCGCCAGAGTAGTAAAGCCAGTGACTGAGGGCAGATATTAATAGCCTGGAGAGGGTCCACGGTTATTGGCCCCCCCTGGCTCCAAATATCTGCCCCCAGCCACCCCAGAAAAGGCACATCTGGAAGATGCGCCTATTCTGGCACTTGGCCACTCTCTTCCCATTCCCGTGTAGCGGTGGGATATGGGGTAATGAAGGGTTAATGCCACCTTGCTATTGTAAGGTGACATTAAGCCTAATTAATAATGGAGAGGCGTCAATTATGACACCTATCCATTATTAATCCAATTGAATGAAAGGGTTAAATAAAACACAAACACATTATTTAAAATTATTTTAATGAAATAAAAACAATGGTTGTTGGAGTATTTTATTCTACGCCTGGGAGCTTTCTAGGAAATTTCCCACGATCTATGAACATCCAGCAGAGGGCGCCTCACCGCAAATGAAGCTAAATATAGCTCATTGATCTATATTTAGACTCATTCCCAGGGGTTTTGCAGCGAGGAGCAGCCTGCATTAGCAAAGCTCCTTGCTGCAAAATGTTTTAACCCCTTCAGAAGGATTTACATCGTTGGACGTTACAGATCTGCGGAGGGTAAGTATATGGTTGGTTTATTATGTTTTTTCTTTCACAGAACGAGGGTCTTCAGTGACTGGATTGGGCGTAGAATAAAATACTCCAACCACCATTGTTTTTATTTCATTAAAATAATTTTAAATAATGTGTTTGTGTTTTATTTAACCCTTTCATTCAATTGGATTAATAATGGATAGGTGTCATAATTGACGCCTCTCCATTATTAATTAGGCTTAATGTCACCTTACAATAGCAAGGTGGCATTAACCCTTCATTACCCCATATCCCACCGCTACACGGGAATGGGAAGAGAGTGGCCAAGTGCCAGAATAGGCGCATCTTCCAGATGTGCCTTTTCTGGGGTGGCTGGGGGCAGATATTTGAAGCCAGGGGGGGGCCAATAACCGTGGACCCTCTCCAGGCTATTAATATCTGCCCTCAGTCACTGACTTTACTACTCTGGCGGAGAAAATTGCGCGGGAGCCCACGCCAATTTTTTCCGCCATTTAACCCTTTATTTTAAGAGCTAGAACGGCCAAATTTTGCAGATACACACTACTGACATTAGTAGTGTGGAATCTGCAAAAAAAATGGAGAGAAGACATGGTTTACTGTATGTAAACCATGTCTCAAATCATGTCGGGTTTTAGGAAGGAGAAAGAAAAAGCCGGTAATTGAATTACCGGCTTTCAAGCTGTATAGCGCTGGAAAAAATATTAATATATATACATATATGTGTCTAATGACATATATATATATATATATATATATATATAATTTTTTTTTTTTCTTTTTTTTTTTTTTCTTTTTGGGACACATGGATCATTTCTATAGCGGTATGTTGGTTTTGCAAGCCTGCGAGAAAACCACGCAGTACGGATGCCATACGGATTACATACGGAGGATGCCATGCGCAAAAAACGCTGACACACCCTGCCTACGGAGGAGCTACGGACCACTATTTTCGGGACATTTCAGCGTATTACGGCCGTAATATACGGACCGTATTTTCATACGCTGAGTGTGAAGCCGGCCTTAGACTGTTAGCTGATATGTATTGGGGCATTAAAGGGGTTGTCTGGTCTCGTTGTGACCGTGTGCAGTTACTCTAGGTGCTAGCAGGCATAATTTGTCCTTTTCAATGGTAAAAGCTCCATTCATTGTTGTTCTGACATTTTATATAGAGATCTTTTTTTTTTTTATTTGTGTTTAGTAGAATAGTTTTTTTTTTCCTTTTGTCAATCACAATACCATGTGTAATTCTCTAATTCCTAGGCGCAATCAATGTTCAGTACTGTTCCGGATCACTAAATATCCAGATCCTCAAACTGCTACATGATAGCATTTTAATAATTAAAATCATATATTAATGCAACTTTTCTAATCTATTTTTATTCTGATTATAGATCCTTCTTATTAAAATGTATTTGATTATGTGGACAGTCATTGTGATCGGTAGAGAATGGGAACGGTCAGCCTACCTACTCTATGGGTGCCTCTCTGGTGACACCCACCTTTCACTTGCTTAAATGATCACTGGTGCACAGCCTGACACTTTTTTTTTTTTTTTTCCCCTTTTTCCTCTTTCTGTGGAACCACTTCTGTCTGCACTTAGTTTTGCAGGTTTTGGTGTGACTAGCACAGAAGAGGTTAACATCTCCCAAAGCCACGGCATGTCAATACCTGCATGAAGTAGAGACGGGCTGGCTGCGGTCAGTCCACTATCGGAAGCTGCTTCCCGCACTTGCAGTGACCTCATGCCACATGTCTACTAGAAAAGCCAAGCAAATTATAGTGGGCTCGGAAGGCCCATCCCTGTGGTTACCGGGGGACAGGCTTTCTTATTTAAAGCATTGTGGAGTGTATCAGGTTATCCACTTACGGAAGCCTTACAGATCCGCTAAATGTGAGACGAATTTGCTGTACGCAGCATTAGTCAGACATGTACACCTATGACTTATCCTGATGGAATTTTTCCCAGGAAGCGGTGTAGCGCTTGCATCAATGACACATCAGCATTGAATAGTCTGTCGCAGGGTTAACACATCGTGAGATTACCAATGCTAGTATAAGGCTGTGTGCACACGTTGCATTTTTTTCCCCGTTTTTTTTTTTTCCCGATAAAACCGCAAAAAAAAAAAACCGCATACAATAAGCATCCCATCATTTAGAATGAATTCTGCATGTTTTGTGCACATGATGCGTTTTTTTTCCGCGGAAAAAACGCATCGCGGTAGAAACCGCAGCATGTTCATTAATTTTGTTTTTTTTTGCGGATTTCCCACTACAAAATGCATTGGGAAGTGTCCGAAAAAAACCGTGGCAAAAACGCATCAAAACCGCGGCAAAAACGCATGCTGATTTCTTGCAGAAAATGTCCGTTTTTTTTCCTCAGGAATTTTATGCGAGAAATCCTGAACGTGTGCACATAGCCTAAGGGTATGTGCACACGTTGCAGATTTGTCTGCAGAGTTTTCTGCACAGAATCTTCATCTCTTGGCAGAAAAATCCATGCGTTTTTGGTGCGGAGTTTCATGCGGATTATATGCGTTTTTTTGTAGGCTAAATAAAGATCTATTATTTAACAAAAAAAATTTGATGTCCTTTCTTGTCCATCCTCTTCATTTACATACTCCATTGAAAAATAATGTTTACACACACAGAAAGATAGATCTATCTATAGATAAATATGTATAAATAGATAATTCCAAGACCGATGTTTAGTAATAAACACACACTCACTCACTCACTCACTCACTCACTCACTCACTCACTCACGAACGAGAAACACACATGTACGGGTCTCGCACCTCAGTACCTGACACTGGGACCAGAGCGTTCAGTTGCTTTGAAATACATGCAGCCACAAACTCCACTCCCGAGTGCCGGCTGATGTGCGGGACTCGTGCCAGTTTCTCGCAAGTGTGACCCCGGCCTTAAACGCAATATCTGTTTTAATTTAAAATAATAAAAAAAGTGCCGTGGGCTCCCGTGCAATTTTGTGCGCCTGAGAGGGAACGCTGACGGCCGATGTTTATAGCCTGGCAAGGGGTTAAAACCCATGGAGCTTCCCAGGCTATGAATATCAGCCCACACCTGTATATTTAGCCTTTACTGGCTATTAAAATACGGGGGCCCCCCAAAAAATGACGTGGGGTCCCCCTATAATAGCCAGAATGGCGATCCAGGCAGCTGCAGGCTGATATTCATGGCCCAGAGCGGGACCATGGATATTGGGGGGGGGGGGGGGGGGGGGGGAACTGGTGGGGCCCAGCTACAAATACCAGCCCCCAACTGCCCCAGAAATGGCGCATCTGTAGGACGTGCCAGTTCCGGTACTTAGACTCTCTCTTCCCACTGCCCTGTAGTGGTGGCATATGGGGTAATAAGGGGTTAATGTCACCTTTGATTGTAAAGTGACATCAAGCCGGCTTAGCAATGGAGATGCGTCAATAAGACACCTATCCATTACTAATCATAAAGTAGTGAAAGGGTTAAAGACGCAGCCAGAAAAAAGTATTTTAATATTCTTAATTTCACCATACTTACAACCACGCCTAATTCCCCGAAGCCATCGATCACCTGCAAAAAAATAAATAAAAATAAACCAACAGTATACTCCGTTCTGATGCAGTCCAGTTAATAAACGAGTGTCCCACGACGATCTCTGCTCTAGAATAGTGACATCGGGTGATGTGACTGCTCTATAGGCCTCCCACAATGCACTGACAGGAGATAATGGCTCCTGCAGTGCATCGCTGAAGAGGTTACCTGAGATCCGGCTCGGTTTACAGCAATGCTGCGTGGGAATTTTCTCACAGCGCTGCTGGTGAGAATTAACTTGGGTGAACTCTCTCCCGGCAGCAGCGGAGGATTACCTCCGCCTGTCAGTTCATCGCGGAGGCCCTGTGGAGCAGTGACATCGGTGTCACTGTTATACACGGGAGATCGTCGTGGGACACTCGTTATTAACTGGACTACTACGGAAAGGTAAGTGTAGGTTGGTTTATGTTTTTATTAGATCGATGGCTTCAGGGACTAGGGGATTGGTGAGTATGTACTGTATGTTATATGTTGTATGTACTATCTGTAATGTATGTCTGCTATATGTTCTACGTGTTTGTTTTTTTTAAACTACTGAACACATGCATTGTCTGATGGGACTACTTTCCCATCATCGGCAATGCTGTCACTGTGAGCAATCATAGCTGGATGGGAGCAGTAGTCCCATCAGACAATGGCTGCTTACAGACTGGGACACACAGACCCACACATACACGCAGACACACGCACATAGACTCCGACACACTTCCCTCCTAACGATCTGCAGCGTTTCTCGCAGCCACTTCCGCAGCAAATCCGCAGATCTTTTTTTGCACCTGTAGTTTTGCTGCAGATGTGCCTGACTCAATGGAAGTCAATGGGTGCAGAAACGCTGCAAACCGCAAAAAGAATTGACATGCTGCAGAAAATAAAATGCTGCAAATCTGCTTGGATTTTAACGCAGCATGTGCACAACAAATCTTAATTTCACATAGAATAACATTGCTTGTGCACTACACTCAGGATATGATGCAATTCCCCACGCCCGAAAACGCTGCGGATCCGTGTCAAAATCCGCAACGGGTGCACATAGCCTTAGAGTAAGTTCACATGTCGGGTTTGTTGCTGATACCTCTGGCTGAAAATCTGCGGCACTAATAAGGTTGGGCAGCATATGCATCGGTTTCTGCAAACCACATGTATGGGACGATCATGGACATCTCTACGGCCTCCTGCTGCATGGAAACTTTCCCTTAACTGCCTGCTGTACTTGCTTTTTTTAGGGCTTTTTCACACCTGTGCATGATCCACCTTTACTCCAAGATTATTATTAGTAAAAAAAAACACAAAAAAAAACAGTTTTATCAGCAGCAGACTCACTACAGGACTAATTGTCTTGTACCGTCTCGTCCTTCTGTTCTGTATAACCTCACCCCATCACTGATTGGCATCTAGCTGTTTATACACCGTTGTGTGGGCAGGATTATACAGAGCTTAGCATTCAGAGAACTGCAGCAAACAGCCCACTTAGTCACCACTGGAATCAGGGTCTCTGGCCAAATGTCATGCTGCTCTCAGATTACATAGCAAAAACCTGCTGCATATTGTCTTTTATATAATTCTATAGATGTCAGGATACCAAGTGTCTTTTCCGTTCTTTATTTTTAATGCAGGCAAGGTGGATGTGCTTTTAAATGGTTATATTGTTAACTGCCAGAACTCTGACGGGTTTTTTTTTTACCGTATGCTCAATATAATCACAGCCCTGCTTAAGACTTGTAGTACCGTTTTTTTTTTTTTTTTTCTTCTTGTTGCTGTACAATTGAACTATATTAAAATAAAAATAAATCTTTATTTTTATATAGCGCTAACATATTCCGCAGCGCTTTACAGTTTAAACACATTATCATCGCTGTCCCCAATGGGGCTCACAATCTAAATTCCCTATCAGTATGTCTTTGGAATGTGGGAGGAAACCGGAGAACCCGGAGGAAGCCCACGCAAACACGGAGAGAACATACAAACTCTTTGCAGATGTTGTCCTGGGTGGGATTAGAACCCATGACTCCAGCGCTGCAAGGCTGCAGTGCTATCCACTGCGCCACCGTGCTATATTCACTTTATTTGAACATGCATGAATGTTCTTATGTACTTACATATTTAAGTTCTCAGCACGCCTATAGACCATCATACTTGATTTTTTTTATGTAAAAAAAAATTATATATTATTATTTATATATTTTTTTTATTTAGCATACAGTTTTTGTTCAAAGCTCTTCCTTCTTGGTGTATTTATATTGCTGTTATTGTGTGTAAGTGCCTTGGGTATCTTTAAATAGTGTCCTTCAAATAATGGGCAACATTGTGTGGGCTATTCTTGTCATATACTTTTTATAGTCATTACATACTTTCCCACGTGATCTTGGCATTGTTTGAGTTTCTTGACAAATATATGACAACTATTCAAGATTTAAAAAGGTTTGTCTTAGTTTTTCGAATAGCGTATTCTCTTCATTATATGTATTGCTACACCCAGTAGCGCCATTGGATGTAGTTTCGCCATATGACTTAAGATCAGAAGCCAAACCAGAAACTCATTTGCAGACATGTTTTTCCCTCCTAAGTGGAAAGCAGATGATCTTATTTGACTAGGTGATAGGCCTCGGAGTGGAGGTTTAAAGGGGAATTATTTTGCTTGTGGAGACTGCAAAGACTGTGTAAGCGCAGTCTCACACGTCCAGATAATAATTATCTGTGTTTGCCGGTGCGTTTCTGTGGCACACGATCGCCGCCCGTGTGCCCACTGGGTACCACACGCACCGTGCCGGAGACGGTGCTAAAGTTTAGCGCTGTCCCCTGCATCGTGCTGAAGCCCCATTCATATCTTCCCTGCAGCAGCGTTTGCTGTAGAGAAGATATGAATAATAGTGTGTAAAATCCAGATCCAGATCCCCCCGCTGTGATTAAAATACTCACCCGGCTCCCTCGCTGCTTCCTGTCCTGGCCGCACCTTGTACTGTATGAGCGGTCACATGGGGCCCCTCATTTACAGTAATGAATATGCGGCTCCACCCCTGGATCTGGAGTTTACACACTATTATTCATATCTTCTCTCCAGCAAACGCTGCTGCAGGGAAGATATGAATGGCGGCATCAGCACCAGTGGGGGGGGACAGCGCTTAATGTAGCGCTGTCTCCTGCACGGCACACGGACAACGTCCGTGTGCAGTACGTGTTTTACACGGACCCATTGACTTTAATGGGTCCGTGTAATCCGCGCGCTCCCACGAACACTGACATGTCTCCGTGTTTGGCACACGGAGACACGGTCTGCAAAAAATCAATGACATCTGCATAGATGCATTGATTTTAATGTGTCAGTGACTCCGGTACATGAGGAAACTGTCACCTCACGTACCGGAGCCACTGACGTGTGAAACCGGCCTAAGGAGACTTCTAGGCCATGCAATGCACCTCTGGGGAATTTGAATATGCAACTTGCAACTCCAGGGGGCAAGAAAGCGATCTCTAGTGCTACCTATTGACAATTAGTATTTCTACTTCCAAATTTCACCCTTTTTTTTTTAAAGAGCCTTTCCACATGATGTAGAATAAGTCTTGGTTTTATAATGGTTACTGAAACGTATAACTTTTTTTCTTCATTTCAGTGGCTAGTAAATGGTGTATCAATGAAGGGAGGTAACTCGTACTTGCAGTCTTGTGGGAAGACACAAAAATGCCTATTTTCTGAAGGCAATCCATTTGTCCCTGTTTTTGGTTTGGTACGGCTGCTGCATAGACGACAGTGATTATATGGGCGTCTGGTGTGGCGGACGTACCACACCTTATACAGTATATTAAAAGTAATGCATATAATCTTGTTATTCATATTTAATTGCAATATAATAGTAATTAAGTTTTTGGACTTGCCTTTGTGTAAAGGGAGGCAATGATGCTATTCAAACGGGAACATATAGAAAAAGAATTGTTGGTTCATTCAGTCTTTACAGGCAAAACAATAGTTACAGGTTTTCCAGTGTGCGCATTGGAGTTCTGAATGTAAGTGCTCTAATGATGTAACTTAATAATCATGTGTCACAGATTGGGGAAACCGATATCCAAATTGGATTTTGAATAGGGCAAGAAAAAGAAATCATTCGAAACAAAGTCTAATCCAATTTAATATATAGCTGATAACGCAGTTTTTCTACCTACTTCCAGCAGGGAATCTTCTCAGATTACGAATCTTGTAATGAAGCATCTACCAGTTCTGTAAAGAGCGTGGTCATTGCAGAGGAATCTGTCAGGGCTGTTTAATTTTCCATAAGCAAAACTCCTGCATTAGCAAATATGTTTTCTCCAAGCCTGGAAGTGAAAACCTGCAGTACAGACACTTGGTTGTCACACACTGGTTTCTTTTACATTCAGGTTTACAGAATAAGCAGCTTGTAAACTTGAGCAGTCGTTGATTGGCTGCAGCCAGTACGTGTCATCGTGTCCTGTCACAGCTGGGAAAATCGCTGTCGACATCGCTGCAAAGGCGCTGCTGCAGGAGGGGAGTATATATAGTATTTTTACCTAAATTTTGATTGTGAATTGATTACTGGAGTTTTCTGGCAGTGTACAACCCCTTTTAACCCCATATGGGTTAAATATTAAAACTTGCCAAATTCTTCATTATTAATCTTCTAATTTGTGTATTCTAAATTTTGTTTCAAGTGTATGTTTTTCCTGAGGTCAGCTATGTATTCTGACAGCTTCATTGATTAACCCCTTAGTGATTAAACCAATTTTGGCCTTAATGACCAAGCTAATTTTTACAATTCTGACCACTGTCATTTTGAGGTTATAGCTCTGGAACGCTTCAACGGATCCCACTGATTTTTCTCGTGACCTACTGTACTTCATGTTAGTGGTAAAATTTCTTCAATATGACTTGCTTTTATTTCTGAAAAAAACTGAAATTTTGCAAAAATTTTGAAAATTTAGCCGTTTTCAAACTTTTAATTTTGGTGCCCTTAAATCACAGAGATGTCACACAAAATAGTTAATAACATTTCCCACATGTCTACTTTACTTCAGCACAATTTTGGAAACCTAATTTTTTTTTTTTTTTTTTGGTAGGACGTTATAAGGGTTAAAAATTGACCAGCAATTAATCATTTTTCCCAAAAAATTTCTAAAAACATTTTCTTTAGATGGGTTTACGTGAGTAAACGTGAGTAAAATCTGGCCCGAATCATGTTTTTTTGGGGTCTCTGCTATCCCAGTAGCCGAGACCCCAGACATTTTCCGGCACCGGGGGGAGGTATTCCCTTATTTCTCAATGCTGTTAAAAAGCGACTCTGAGGAATACGGCCTCTAAACTGCTGCCGTTTAAAAGGCATATAGGTGTTCGTTCAGCGGTTAATATATGCAATATTAAACAATCATTTACCATCAAGGTCATTATGGGATAGGGGCATCTACCTCCTTGCAGTTTGACCCTGTGAAGAAGAACCATTATATTTTGCTGGAATTTGCTGTATCATAAATTGGAATATATGCATTTCCATGCATCGCATTGTTTTTAACAGTGCTAGAATAAATGGATTTTTTAACAAGGTTATGGTTTAACTAGTGTTATCTTTGCTTTTGCCATGAAGTTGGGGTAATGGCACAAATTAGGCAGGTGCATTCAATACTATCATATGGAGGGGAAAAAAACAAAACTTGTGGCATTTTTATGATTAAATAACGCAGAAAAATTGGTGTAGGCTGTATTTGTGCAAACTATGAAAAACTGTGCTTTTAAAAGAGTAAGGGTACCGTCACACTATAACATTTCGATTGCTACGACGGTACGATTCGTGACGTTCCAGCGATATCGTTACGATATCGCTGTGTCTGACACGCAGCAGCGATCAGGGATCCTGCTGAGAATCGTACGTCGTAGCAGATCGTATGGAACTTTCTTTCATCGCTGGATCTCCTGCTGTCATCGCTAGATCGGTGTGTGTGTGACACCGATCTAGCGATGCGATCCAGCGATGCGTTCGCTTGTAACCAGGGTAAACATCGGGTAACTAAGCGCAGGACCGCGCTTAGTTACCCGATGTTTACCCTGGTTACAAGCGTTAAACTAAAAAAAAAAACAAACAGCACATACTTACATTCTGGTGTCCGTCAGGTCCCTTGCCGTCTGCTTCCCGCACTGTGACTGCCGGCCGTAAAGTGAAAGCAGAGCACAGCGGCTGTGCTTTCACTTTCACTTTACGGCCGGCAGTCTGTGAGTGCGGGAAGCAGAGGGAAGCAGACTGCAAGGGACCTGACGGACACCAGAATGTAAGTATGTGCTGTTTGTTTTTTTTTTAGTTTAACGCTTGTAACCAGGGTAAACATCGGGTAACTAAGCGCGGTCCTGCGCTTAGTTACCCGATGTTTACCCTGGTTACCCAGGGACCTCGGCATCGTTGGTCGCTGGAGAGCTGTCTGTGTGACAGCTCCCCAGCGACCACACTACGATTTACCTACGATCACGGCCAGGTCATATCGCTGGTCGTGATCGTAGGTAAATCGTATAGTGTGACGGTACCCTAACAGACAAGTTTAACACCTGAATTTAGTCTATTTTGTGTCCTTTTGTTCTGTCCATTAAACAGGCCCCCCGGGACACTCATCCGAGATTTGGGTCAAAGTTGAGCATCCTGTGATATCTTTGGCATGGACAGTGAATTTCCAAACAAACCAACACATTGGACTTGGCCAATTTGACTTTTTTGTGGGAAATTATCACTTAAACCCTACGTGGAGGAGCGGTAGTCTGCTCTTTTGGATCAGGCACATGTTACTTTAGGAGTTAGGCTACCTGGTTTTAGGTGGGGACAGCTCTCGCACTAGAAAATTGTTTGTGTAAATGCAACCTTTATTTCTGTAGTTTCTAGGTATATATGTCAAATGGTTATAAGAGTGAAAACAAATCCATGACATGAGTGAATGTCTGTACCTGATACAGGAAAGATATATATCTTGGTACCGTGTTAGCCAGTAGATGGAAAAATATTTAGAATTGAGAGTCCTCAGTGGTTGATACCTTTTAATGGCTAACTGAAAAGATGGTAACAAATTGCAAGCTTTCGAGACTACTCAGGCAAAGACTAAAAAAAATTCTGAATATTTATCACATATTTATGTACAACATAGCACAGAAAAAAAGGAAAAACCATGGATAGGACAGGTGACATTAATCAGAATTACCATGAGTGATAAACAGTTATGTCCATAAATATTGGGTCAGTTCTTAGATAAGGATTGTTTTATTGCCCTCTGATTAGGGTCTCTGTTGTGATGACCCCTCATAGTCTGAGGGGCAAGTTCCTTAGTTCATGTAAATCCATGTTTTTTCCTTTTTTTTTTTTTTTGTTTTTTCTGTGCTATGTTGTGCATAAATATGTGATTCTTCAGAATTTCTTTTAGTCTTTGCCTGATGAAGAGACCTGTGTAGCCTCAGAAGCATGCAATTTACCATCTTTTCAGTTAGCCATTAAAAGGTATCAACCACTGAGGACTCTCAATTCTAAATATTTGTCTGTTCCTGGTGATTATCATAGTGGGTCAGTTTATTTCTCTGTGAACGTCTATCCGATAATTGCCATGAATTGCTGCCATAAAAATGCATACTTTCCCCAGGATGATGGGAGAAACTATCTTTTGTTTTTGTTTTTTTGTTTCTATACTTTGTGTATTATAGCTGCCCCTAAAGATACTGTTGATTTGCAGCACTGGGGTCATGGGTTCAAATTCCATACCACCTTTCCACCCCTCAAGGACAACATCTGGATTGAGTTTGTATGTTCTCCCCATGTCTGTGGGTTTCTTCTGGGTACACTACTTATCTCCAGTACTGTACTGTAAAGATGTTCTCATAGGGAGTGTGTAAAGCGCTGCAGAATATGTTGGTGCTGTATAAGCAAATGTAATAGAAAAAAAACACGTATCTTTATTTGCTTTGTTTATATTTCTTTGGCACTGCAATGGAGGTTATGCTCTAATAATAATAATAATAATAATAATAATAATAATAATAATAATAATAATAATAATAATAATAATAATTTTATTTGTATAGCGCCAACATATTCTGCAGCACCTTACGGGTATGTGCACACGTCAGGTTTTCTTGCAGAAATTTTCCTGACAAAAACCGGACATTTCTGCCAGAAATCCGCATGTTTTTTTTTTTCCTTCGTGTTTTTCATGTCGTTTTGACGCGTTAATGGTGCGTGTTTTTTTTTTTTTTTTGTGTGCGTTTTTCCCAAATGCATAGAATAACGGGAAAAACGCAGAAAATCTGCAAAATTAATGAACATGCTTTTTTTTACCGCGATGCGTTTTTTTGCGGAAAAAAACGCATCATGTGCACAACATGCAGAATGCATTCTAAATGATAGGATGCATAATGTATGCGTTTTTAATGAGTTTTTATAGTGTTTTTACCACACAAAAAACGCGAAAAACCTGAACGTGTGCACAAATGTCAGAGGGGACTTGTACAAACAATAAGACATTGCAGCATAACAATAATCACATAAATCAACAGATACAGGAGGAGTGAGGGCCCTGCTCACAAGCTTACAATCAGAGGAAATAGAGACACAAAAGGTGGATAGTAACAATTGTTTTCATTGTACGGACCAGCCATCAATGTAATAGGGTGTCCATATAAAGCTGCATGAACTGGTAACCAACCAGTATATGTAAAAGTACAAACACAGAGGCTGTTAAATGCATAAAAGGTGTAAGAACAGATGATACGAGGGTCCTGGTTTTGAAGAAAATTTTTGAATGGGCAACACAGGGATAGTTAAATATGTTGAGGCGATAGGCCAGTCTGAAGAAATGTGGTATTGGGGCACGCTTAAAACTGTGGGTATTGGTGATCGAATTGTTCTGGGTAGTGCATTTCAAAGAATTAGCGCATCATATTAGAAGTTTTGGAGACGAGAGTGGGAGGTTGTTAATCTTGGGTCATTAGCAGAAAGTACAGAATGGGTAGGGTGGTAGACTGAGACAACGGAGGAGATGTAGGGTGGTGCTGAGCCATGGAGTGCTTTGTGGGTGAGTGTAAGTTTATACTGAACTCTGGAGTAGATGGGTAACCAGTGTAATGACTGGCATCAGTGTAACGGTTGGTGAGGTTTATGACCCTGGCTGCAGCATTCAGGACAGATTAGAGAGGGGAGAGTTTGGTAAGAGGGAGGCCGATTAGTAGAGTTACAATAGTTCAGACGATAATGAATAAGAGAAACAGTAAGGGTACCGTCACACTATACGATTTACCTACGATCACGACCAGCGATATGACCTGGCCGTGATCGTAGGTAAATTGTAGTGTGGTCCCTGGGGAGCTGTCACACAGACAGCTCTCCAGCGACCAACGATGCCGAAGTCCCCAGGTAACCAGGGTAAACATCGGGTAACTAAGCGCAGGACCGCGCTTAGTTACCCGATGTTTACCCTGGTTACAAGCGTTAAACTAAAAAAAAACAAACAGCACATACTTACATTCTGGTGTCCGTCAGGTCCCTTGCAGTCTGCTTCCCGCACTCAGTGACTGCCGGCCGTAAAGTGAAAGTGAAAGCACAGCCGCTGGATCGCATCGCTAGATCGCATCGCTAGATCGGTGTCACACACACCGATCTAGCGATGACAGCGGGAGATCCAGCGATGAAAGAAAGTTCTAAACGATCTGCTACGACGTACGATTCTCAGCAGGATCCCTGATCGCTGCTGCGTGTCAGACACAGCGATATCGTAACGATATCGCTGGAACGTCACGAATCGTACCGTCGTAGCGATCGAAATGTTATAGTGTGACGGTACCCTAAGAGTTAGTGAGGAGGAGCTGGTGATCAGTGTCGAATGCTGCAGAGAGTTTCAATAGAATCAGCATGGAGTAGTGACCATTAGATTTAGCTGTTAATATATCATTAGAGACTTTAAGGAGGGCAGTTTCCGTAGAGTGTAAAGAGCGGAAACCGGATTGTAAGAAGAGTGGTCTGCGAGATAGCTGATTAGATGGGAGTGGACCAAGCGTTCCAGGAATTTAGAGATGAATGTAAGATTAGACACATTTTTATAGTATAGCAGTACCGATTTGGTCGAGAGATGGTTTTTTAAGCAATGGATGTATGTTGGCATGTTCAAATGAGGAGGGAAAGATACCAAAAGAAGGAGAAAGGTTAAATAATATTGTTAGGTGTGTGGTGACAGCTGGGGAAATGGACTGGAGATGTGAGGAAATGATGTCACTGGTGCAAGTAGTAGGTAGAGAACATAAAATGCTATTTTAATAAAAGGGTTTTCCATTTCTAGAAAAATGGACCCCCAGAACAATTCCTCTAATGTAAAATGACAGACAGCTGGTTCTTGTCCTCCCAGCAGCTGCTCTGGTCTTTTGTAACATCACTGCTTGTGCCAAAACACATTAACCACTCTAAAAAGTGTGAAACTTCTTTAATTGAAAATCGGAGTAGCACCGAACATGATCCTTCTGTTCAACCAAATAAACTTGTAAAGTAGAGCATAGAGCGGGATTAGGTTGGGTAATTTACTACATAATATCACAATTGGAAGTGGACAAGCTGTGTAGCCACTTTTAATTGGAAGTCTGCGCACCGCTGTGAGGAGCAGATTTCATTTTTTTAATTTATTTTTTTCTATTGTCCTTTTTAATGTTCAAGGCTGATAAGTTACATTTTATCTGCACAAAGCTCCACTGACAGAGAAATACCACAGAGAGTCTATTAGAGGCTTACGATAAGCAAATGCATATGTGGAGTTCAATTTATTTCTATAGGAAAAGTCTGGTTAATTCCTGCGAGTTTTCATAAAATGTACAGAATTTTTTTTGTTCTCATATTAAAATAAGGCCGCAAAGTGTCCAGTTATTCCAAAACACCGAGGCTGCCAGACAAATTATTGGCAGCACAATCAGTGTGCTATGCCTGCTACATGTTAATGTTCTCATCTGTTTATTTTTTAATATTTTGAGGATCTGGAGCTGCTTGAGTCTTGCAGCAGAGCAAATTGCTTCAGATTTCTATGTATATGGTTATTAATATGTAATGTATTTCTATGGAGGATTATGCTTCCATTATTTATCACAGTAGGATTTTGTCAAAATATTTACTTTGTTTTTCCTTCCTGCTTATAGAACCCACTTTGGTCTTAAGTTCCGGGCTGGAGAGTCTTCTGTGGCATAAAGAGGATTTATTTATTTTTTCTTAATTTTTTACTTTACTTTGCGTTTGATATTTTACTTTTGGACCTCATGATCCTCAGGACTCAACGAAGTTCCTGCACAAGGGAAGCAGATTGTGTGGAATCGAGAATCTGATCTGGCTTCATTTGAAGACTGCTTTGCATTTTTTCCGGAGCACAGAGCTTTGTCATGGATCTGAGGCCTACTGTTTTCTTTCTATTTTGGACTTCCCTGTCATTACAATTAAAAGACTTGACTGGACATAAAATCTATACAAACACATGGGCGGTCCACGTGCCAGGGGGTCCTGCAGCGGCTGACCGGATAGCTAACAAGCATGGCTTCATTAATCATGGCCAGGTAAGCAACTCTGCGAAAACGGACATATGTATACTGTACACATGCCTACTCAGAAAATAGACAAATTATTGCCAGAAATTCCTTCATCTCGTCAGCCTTGAGTAACATTACTACTGAGTTATGGTTTAATCGTGTGCTTGTTCCCTGCTACACTATATTCCAATAATTATTATTGAAAGGAATGTCCATTTAGAAAGCTAATAAAAATAAACACTTAAAATTATTTAAACTGTGAATACAACTTGGTAATTTACATCTGCAATGGTGCCCGAACTTTCATCATAGTGATCCTAAGGGTATGTTCACACCTAGCGATTTTTGCTGCGTTTTTTTTAACCTGCAAATTTTAAGCTGCATTTTACAGTACCATCAAACGCTTTGGAATTTCAGAAATCTCATGCGCTTTTTTTTTTTTTTTTGTTTCGGACTGATTTGGGAAACTTCTGCATTTTTGCAGTCTGCAACATGTCACTAAATTTTTTTTAATTTTGTTAGCATTTTTTTTCATCAATAGAAGACGATAAGTAAATGCAAAAAAAAATGCAGGTATCAAGTTTTGCTGTGCTTTTGGTGCAAACTCCAAAGGAAGTGGCATCATGTTTTTGGGGGCACTAAACTTTATCAACATGCGCAGGAGACAATAAAAACGCATCAAAAACCTTCTTTTTGTAAGCATCTTCTTTACTGCTCAGAGAGCAGGTTTTGCTTGCAGTAAAAATGCAGTGTGTGAATATAGTCTTGGGTCTACTTGTGGTTTCTGTTAAACACAGGGGAGTGTTTCCTATATTGGGATGTCATCAGGGCTGTATGGGGGCTCGGCCATCCTTTTTCACACACCGTATTGGTCACTTGCTGATCTACTTTCTCTGAGGTTGTAACAAATGGAGCTCCCAAAACTACTCTGAAGATTCAGGCATTCTTATCAAAAAGTACAGCTTACAAACATATAATTGTACTAGATGGCAGCCCGATTCTAAAGAATCGGGAGTCTAGAATCCATATATACTTTATTTATTCAAATGTAAGAATAATACAATTAATAAATAATAGTAAGAAAGAACAAAAAATGGCTGCACTTACCAGCTCTTGACAATTCTTGTTATTTAAGGTACAGTTACACAGGATCCATGAACATGCTTATGAGGGGAGGGATGAAAGACGACAGCTTTGCGTGTTGTGGCAAATGCCACAACAACGGTAGAACAGTGTCAGGTAGTAGGAAAATAGCCAGTTAATAATAGGCAATAGTTCTTTGCAGGAATGCAGATATTAATAAATAGGCAGTTTATATTGCAGAGAAATTGCTGGGCAATAATGGACAATGTCCTTATGTGGCAAATAATAGAGCAATATACCCAATGTGGCAAAGAAGAGGTTAATAAACGGCAGTCTCTCAGTATAACAGTCAGTGAATAATAGGCAGTATATGGAGAAAACACCAAACAAAAGTTCAAAATTGGTGTGAAAATGTCACTGAACCACTTCACAACTAAATATATATAGTTTTGGTAAATGGTATTATCATTTTTTTGACGAAATTCGGCAGGAGCTTGAAGAGCAACGTCACTGGGCCCGCCTCCACGCAGTAGAAACTTGCTGTGAGGTAAAAATTCAAAAATCACACCAAAATGGCGGGCGGAGTGTGTCACAGTACGGCACGTTTCTGATTGGTCGCTCGCAGCAGGCGGCAACCAATCAGACACTGGACACTGTTGACGTCACTTATCTCCGGACATTAGCTCCGGACATTAGCTCCGGACAGGAAGTTGGCACAAATTGCAGGAAGTAGTATTCTAGGCAATTATATATTAGATTTTATGACTTGTCTAAAGACCCTTTTTACCTCCTGTCATGGGCATGCGTTAGTTGAGGAAATGGCTGCATGTACTGTCTGTACAGAGCATGTCTGCTAATGTGAAAGAAATTCAGCATTTCTTATTGCACACTACATTGTGTGACAGTAACCAAATCTTTGAAGGCTGCATCTCTAGAGACAGATAACAATGTGAGTTATTGGGTAAAGATTCTCAAAAGGGGATATATTAAAGGGGTGGTCTAGGCTTGGGATGAGTCTGCTGTCATTCTATGTGGTGTGCACACTGTCCGTATTGTCGGTGTGCAGTCACATGCCTTCTAAACGTGCTCATCCTCTCTTAATAGAAGTGCACTGAGAGGCCAATCACGTTTAGTTGGAATGTGAGCAGAAGTATGCAAATCGCTTACATGCGGTCTTGTGAATGCTCGCTTGCACCAAGAATACCGCAGAATCCTGGCCGCATGCTGTCAAGATCCGGAAATCTGCAGTCATACAGTGACTGCAGACATTCATGCCAAATCTGAACAACCCCTTCACGACATGCGCCGTACATGTACAGCACATGTCGTGTCTTCCACTTTTGATGTGGGCTCTGGTGCTAAGCCCACATCTTTCCTGGCACATGTGCCTCTAACAGCCGTGGGTGGAATCGCGATCCACCACAGCTGTTAACCAATCAAATGCCGCTATCAAACTTTGACAGCGGCATTTAACTCGCGCTTCCTGGAAGCGCGCCAGAAATCTTTCCCATTGGTGACTCAGTCGCGGGTCACTGATGGGTTGGCATGACAACCAGAGTTCTCCAGCAGACCTCTATGGTTTTCATAGTCAAATTGGCTGCCTGGTGGTCGGCACTCATAGCAAAACCTTTGACCCCAAAGATGAAAGATCCTACAAAACCAGGGATTCAAGCTTCAGGAGGCTAATTTGCATATTCCAGGTGCCTTCTGGGAGAAGCGAAGTCTCCCTAAGCTAGAAGATCGTTGGGTACAGCCGGGACCAGCTGCTTCGAAAGCATCACCAAACCAGGGATTCAAGCTTCAGGAGGCTAATTTGCATATTCCAGGTGCCTTCTGGGAGAAGCGAAGTCTCCCTAAGCTAGAAGATCGTTGGGTACAGCCGGGACCAGCTGCTTCGAAAGCATCACCAAATTTTTGCCTGTAGGACATTATTGCAAGAGAGCTTGGCTGAGTAGATTACACAAGAAGGAAAACACACAGCAAGTCAGCAGGATCTAGGAGCAACATGGCAGATGTGACAACCTACATGGTGAGCTGCAGCATGTGCTACATGTTCACAGATCGACCAGAAGAAGAATCCAATTTCACCTGTCAGAAGTGTAGACTAGTGGCCCTTTTAGAAGAAAAGGTGCGGGGTCTGGAAGAAAGAATAGCAACTTTGAAACTCATCAAAGAGAATGAAGACTTTCTAGACAGAACAGAAGCATCTCTACTGGTCACAGAAGGTGCAAAAAGTGTCAGAGAACCTCCAAAAGCAGATGAGTGGAAGCATGTGACCAAAAGAAGCAAGAAGACCATGGAGAAATCACCAACCACACAACTGAAGAACCGATATCAAATCTTTGTAGAGGATGAAGATGGCACACCTAAGAATGAAGCAATACCAGCAAGCAAAAAAGAAAAGGGCACACAGCAACAAGTGACAGCAAAAAGTACAGCCAAGAAGCAACGAAGAGTGGTGGTGGTGGGAGACTCACTACTGAGAGGCACCGAAGCAGCCATCTGCAGACCGGACATAACTGCAAGAGAAGTATGCTGCCTTCCAGGTGCGATGATCAAGGATGTGACCGATAGGATACCAAAGCTCTTCAGCTCCAAGGACGTCCACCCATTTCTTCTGATACATGTTGGCACCAATGACACGGCAAGGAAGGACCTACCGACAATCTGCAAGGACTTTGAAGAGTTGGGGAAGAAAGTAAAGGAACTGGATGCACAGGTAGTTTTTTCTTCTATCCTTCCAGTAGACGGGCATGGCACCAGGAGATGGAACAGGATCCTTGATGCAAACAACTGGCTAAGACGATGGTGCAGACAACAAGGATTTGGATTCCTGGACCACGGTGTGAATTACTGGTATGATGGACTCCTCGCCAGAGACGGACTACACCTCAACAAACCTGGGAAACACACATTCGCCAGAAGACTCGCTACACTCATCAGGAGGGCGTTAAACTAGAAGAAGAGGGGACGGGAAGAAAAACATTAGACTCGAACAAAGACGACCCAGGAAAACATACTCAGAAGGGAGGTAAGAACATTTCTAAAACAATCCACAGTGAGGAGATTGGAACAAAACAAAATCCTCTAAACTGCATGCTCGCAAACGCCAGAAGCCTGACAAACAAGATGGAAGAACTAGAAGCAGAAATATCTACAGGTAACTTTGACATAGTGGGAATAACCGAGACATGGTTAGATGAAAGCTATGACTGGGCAGTTAACTTACAGGGTTACAGTCTGTTTAGAAAGGATCGTAAAAATCGGAGAGGAGGAGGGGTTTGTCTCTATGTAAAGTCTTGTCTAAAGTCCACTTTAAGGGAGGATATTAGCGAAGGGAATGAGGATGTCGAGTCCATATGGGTTGAAATTCATGGAGGGAAAAATGGTAACAAAATTCTCATTGGGGTCTGTTACAAACCCCCAAATATAACAGAAAGCATGGAAAGTCTACTTCTAAAGCAGATAGATGAAGCTGCAACCCATAATGAGGTCCTGGTTATGGGGGACTTTAACTACCCGGATATTAACTGGGAAACAGAAACCTGTGAAACCCATAAAGGCAACAGGTTTCTGCTAATAACCAAGAAAAATTATCTTTCACAATTGGTGCAGAATCCAACCAGAGGAGCAGCACTTTTAGACCTAATACTATCTAATAGACCTGACAGAATAACAAATCTGCAGGTGGTTGGGCATTTAGGAAATAGCGACCACAATATTGTGCAGTTTCACCTGTCTTTCACTAGGGGGACTTGTCAGGGAGTCACAAAAACATTGAACTTTAGGAAGGCAAAGTTTGAACAGCTTAGAGATGCCCTTAATCTGGTAGACTGGGACAATATCCTCAGAAATGAGAATACAGATAATAAATGGGAAATGTTTAAGAACATCCTAAATAGGCAGTGTAAGCGGTTTATACCTTGTGGGAATAAAAGGACTAGAAATAGGAAAAACCCAATGTGGCTAAACAAAGAAGTAAGACAGGCAATTAACAGTAAAAAGAAAGCATTTGCACTACTAAAGCAGGATGGCACCATTGAAGCTCTAAAAAACTATAGGGAGAAAAATACTTTATCTAAAAAACTAATTAAAGCTGCCAAAAAGGAAACAGAGAAGCACATTGCTAAGGAGAGTAAAACTAATCCCAAACTGTTCTTCAACTATATCAATAGTAAAAGAATAAAAACTGAAAATGTAGGCCCCTTAAAAAATAGTGAGGAAAGAATGGTTGTAGATGATGAGGAAAAAGCTAACATATTAAACACCTTCTTCTCCACGGTATTCACGGTGGAAAATGAAATGCTAGGTGAAATCCCAAGAAACAATGAAAACCCTATATTAAGGGTCACCAATCTAACCCAAGAAGAGGTGCGAAACCGGCTAAATAAGATTAAAATAGATAAATCTCCGGGTCCGGATGGCATACACCCACGAGTACTAAGAGAACTAAGTAATGTAATAGATAAACCATTATTTCTTATTTTTAGTGACTCTATAGCGACAGGGTCTGTTCCGCAGGATTGGCGCATAGCAAATGTGGTGCCAATATTCAAAAAGGGCTCTAAAAGTGAACCTGGAAATTATAGGCCAGTAAGTCTAACCTCTATTGTTGGTAAAATATTTGAAGGGTTTCTGAGGGATGTTATTCTGGATTATCTCAATGAGAATAACTGTTTAACTCCATATCAGCATGGGTTTATGAGAAATCGCTCCTGTCAAACCAATCTAATCAGTTTTTATGAAGAGGTAAGCTATAGACTGGACCACGGTGAGTCATTGGACGTGGTATATCTCGATTTTTCCAAAGCGTTTGATACCGTGCCGCACAAGAGGTTGGTACACAAAATGAGAATGCTTGGTCTGGGGGAAAATGTGTGTAAATGGGTTAGTAACTGGCTTAGTGATAGAAAGCAGAGGGTGGTTATAAATGGTATAGTCTCTAACTGGGTCGCTGTGACCAGTGGGGTACCGCAGGGGTCAGTATTGGGACCTGTTCTCTTCAACATATTCATTAATGATCTGGTAGAAGGTTTACACAGTAAAATATCGATATTTGCAGATGATACAAAACTATGTAAAGCAGTTAATACAAGAGAAGATAGTATTCTGCTACAGATGGATCTGGATAAGTTGGAAACTTGGGCTGAAAGGTGGCAGATGAGGTTTAACAATGATAAATGTAAGGTTATACACATGGGAAGAGGGAATCAATATCACCATTACACACTGAACGGGAAACCACTGGGTAAATCTGACAGGGAGAAGGACTTGGGGATCCTAGTTAATGATAAACTTACCTGGAGCAGCCAGTGCCAGGCAGCAGCTGCCAAGGCAAACAGGATCATGGGGTGCATTAAAAGAGGTCTGGATACACATGATGAGAGCATTATACTGCCTCTGTACAAATCCCTAGTTAGACCGCACATGGAGTACTGTGTCCAGTTTTGGGCACCGGTGCTCAGGAAGGATATAATGGAACTAGAGAGAGTACAAAGGAGGGCAACAAAATTAATAAAGGGGATGGGAGAACTACAATACCCAGATAGATTAGCGAAATTAGGATTATTTAGTCTAGAAAAAAGACGACTGAGGGGCGATCTAATAACCATGTATAAGTATATAAGGGGACAATACAAATATCTCGCTGAGGATCTGTTTATACCAAGGAAGGTGACGGGCACAAGGGGGCATTCTTTGCGTCTGGAGGAGAGAAGGTTTTTCCACCAACATAGAAGAGGATTCTTTACTGTTAGGGCAGTGAGAATCTGGAATTGCTTGCCTGAGGAGGTGGTGATGGCGAACTCAGTCGAGGGGTTCAAGAGAGGCCTGGATGTCTTCCTGGAGCAGAACAATATTGTATCATACAATTATTAGGTTCTGTAGAAGGACGTAGATCTGGGTATTTATTATGATGGAATATAGGCTGAACTGGATGGACAAATGTCTTTTTTCGGCCTTACTAACTATGTTACTATGTTACATGAACAGTTTCCTAGAAAATGGATTGGTCATCGTAGGCCAGTTGAATGGCCACCAAGGTCTCCCAATCTGATCCCCTTAGACTTTTATCTTTGGGGTCATCTGAAAGAAATTGTCTATGCTGTGAAGATACTAGATGTGCAGCATCTGAAACAACGGATACTGGCAGCCTGTGCTACAATTTCTTCTGTGGTGCTGCTATTAGTGTCAAGAGTTGAAGAAGAGGGGTGCATTGACAATCCAACACAGTGGGCAGCACTTTGAACACATTTTATAAGTGGCCACAAACTTGTAAATAACTCATGAAAGAATAAAGTTACGTTAAAACCAAGCACACCATTGTTTTTCTTGTGAAATTCTCAATAAGTTTGATGTGTCACATGACCCTCTTCCCATTGGAAAAAAGTTGGATCCAAAATGGCCGCCATGGTCACCACCCATCTTGAAAAGTTTTCACCCTCCCATATACTAATGTGCCACAAACGGGTAGTTATCACCAACCATTCCCATTTTATTTGGGTGTATCCATATAAATGACCCACCCTGTAGTTAGTGATGTAACATTACACATATCTGGTGTCTGTTCTGCAGAGCAAGTGGGTGAAGTGCAATTTGATATTGGAATGTTCTCACCTGAGGACTAAGGGGCTGATGGAGTTTGGCTACAGACAGTTGAGTAACTTAGTCAATAGTTTGCATTACTTATTTTCTGAGAGCCTATGTTATAGTCCAGAACTGAATTCAGCTTTCTGCTGGCGTCAGACCTGAAATCTCCCAGCATTCTTTGCAAATTCACTGCTGTGCTTGCTCTGTTGATTTTTATTGTGGGAAACGTCCATTTTTGCACAAGATGTTCTACATTAGTCTGATTTTGGAAAAATGCATTCTATGAGCCCAGCTAAGCTGATGGGTGCGATGCCAAGCTTGTTGTCTGCTTCTGATAACAACCAGAACAAGTGTTGAAAAGGGGAATATCCAAGATTTTTTCTAAAATGGACTATCCACTGGAAATGTGTAACTGACCCTTTCTTGCTGACCAGGATACCGTGATACCTATGATTTCACTTACTGGGCCACTTACTGCAGTTCTGATTAAAATCCCTGTTTTCTATGCTGCAGTTGTACCAGTTCTCTGAATTACCACATCCACTCCAGTAATTGGCAACTTCCTGCCTATACGGTGTTATGCACAGTTCACGAATATAGAGGACTACATCACCATATTTACTAGCCTTCTGATAAAATCGCAGCTTTAATCAGCAGGAGATATCACTAAAGCCACAGCATGCAGCCCAGTAAGTAATACATCATTGGAATCCAGATCTCTGCTTCTTCATTATGGTGCTCTCAGATTACGTGGCAAAAATCTGGTGACAGATTCCCTTTTAATGAATTTAATGTATCTTACAACTGACGTTGCACCTCTACCAGAAATGTTATTCCCCCCAAGGGGCTGATGTATATTTGTAGTGTAATTCTTTTAAGTCTGAACTTCCTGCTCAAGGTCAGAGAAACCAAGGAAAGACCTGCCCAAAGGCCGCCCTGAAGCACAAACACGTTCCTCATCATAGACAGACTGTTTGTGCTTTGGTGCAGCCTGTGACCAGGTCTTTCCTTGGTTTCTCTGGCTAAAGGCCCCTTCACCTTAAGCGACGCTGCAGCGATACCGACAACGATCCGGATCACTGCAGCGTCGCTGTTTGGTCGCTGGAGAGCTGTCACACAGACAGCTCTCCAGCGACCAACGATCCCGAAGTCCCGGGTAACCAGGGTAAACATTGGGTTACTAAGCGCAGGGTCGCGCTTAGTAACCCGATGTTTACCCTGGTTACCAGCGTAAAAGTAAAAAAAAAAAACACTACATACTTACCTACCGCTGTCTGTCCCCGGCGCTCAGCTTCTCTGCACTCCTCCTGTACTGGCTGTGAGCACAGCGGCCGGAAAGCAGAGCGGTGACGTCACCGCTCTGCTTTCCGGCTGACCGACGTTCACAGCCAGTACAGGAGGAGTGCAGAGCACAGCGCTGGAGGACAGACAGCGGTAGGTAAGTATGTAGTGTTTTTTTTTTTTTTTTTTTACTTTTACGCTGGTAACCAGGGTAAACATTGGGTTACTAAGCGCGGCCCTGCGCTTAGTTACCCGATGTTTACCCTGGTTACCAGTGAAGACATCGCTGGATCGGTGTCACACACACCGATCCAGTGATGTCCACGGGAGATCCAGCGACGAAATAAAGTTCTGGACTTTGTTCAGCGACCAACGATCTCCCAGCAGGGGCCTGATCGTTGGTCGCTGTCACACATAACGATTTCATTAACGATATCGTTGCTACGTCACAAAAAGCAACGATATCGTTAACGATATCGTTATGTGTGAAGGTACCTTTAGAACAGGAAGATAAGACTCTGCCTACAGTCCTTCCCCAGACCAGAGCATATCATTACCTGCAGTCTTCTAACAATGGTTACACAAGAACCACAAGACACATTTCTTCACCCCAGGTATAATTTGAATCCGTATAACAGCGGCAACCTGACACTGTAGTTTACTTAGCAAACCTGTCAGCAGGATTTTGCTTTAAGTACAGCAGGTCCTAAAGGGTACAGGAGTGTAATGCAGAAAAATTTGAAAAAAGTTTCACCCCTAAAATGGCACATACCTGATATGCTCTTTGGATAAAGTAAAAATCATCATAGCAGGTCACTGTCTTTGGGTAGCGACTGCATGCTGAAAGACATAATAAGTGAATGCGATGGACCAGGCCTTGCTTTTCTGTAATAAACTATGTATTATTGTTTACTTTTGCAACATTAAATCTTGAGAAAAGAAAAGGCTGGAAGGATTTTAAAGTTATGTTTACCACAGTTGTTCTGATAAGAAAAGCTGGTAAAATCTGTCTGTATCCTGGATTACACAAAAAAAATGCAGAAAAGGCATGCACCACCAAATATTTGGGTGTCCAGGCCAGCATCCAGCATGCACAGTAATACTATTGAATACACCGCATGTGCAAGAATACTAATAAATCTGTATAATGTGTATATATATTGTGGCAGTTCAACTCACTCAATTGTACACTGAGGTAGAAAACAGGAACACTGTCTCTTTAAATCTTCGGTTGGTTTTATATGGCGGCATAAACTAACAAAAATGCTGTACACAGTCCATACATTTGTGGGGAGCTGCCTGGTCTGCAGCACCATAGGTTCAATCTTTCCTCCTCAGGACACAAAACACTGGAGATCCTCTCACCAGTCCTGCTGAACCAAGACTGCCTGTGGAGCCCAGCTATTTAATCCCCAGACCACATGCCCTGAGATGGAGATAAGGTGGACATCCACCCGCTCTGTGGATGTCCACATAAAAGCCAGCCCATTATGAAAATTAGCTTAACCCATCACGGCACTTAGTGTGCTGGAGGATAAAACTCCGGGTTTTAGATCACTGACCCCATTAAGTGTGGTGACACAGATCTCCCCTCCAGCACTTTACCAGTGAGTTTGTCACAGTATATATAATTAAAATATCCACTGCTACATGCCTAAACTGAAGACTACACATCTAGATTAATAAGTTTTTTTTTTTTATATGATAAAAAGACAAGACCGAACAGAAATATATATTATGCATGCACACAAATGTGTTTAAGTAGCCAATCTCCATCCAATAAGGACAACACGCACATGGCTCAGAATAAGAGCAGAGCTGATTAAGCGTTTTTTTGTTTTATGTTTAGTCAAAAAGAATCCGCATACAAATTATATTTCAAAGGCAATTATGATGAAAATCAACAATATCCATTAGAATAAACAATGATCAAGTAAAAATATCAAAGGAAGTCAGCAAAGCCAAATATAAAGCGATCGTGCATAAGGAAACTATGGCCTTTAAATCCCCATAGAAAGTCACCTGTAGCCTCCCAGAAAGCCAAGGTGAAGACGAATTTACACTGCACTTGTCACCTTCTTGCTGTGGCTTCTTCAGGGACCACCTGACAAAGCCACAGCCAGGGGACAATACCCTTGGGGTAAATTCTCCCTCACCTTGGCTTTCTGTGACTATTGTGGTCACTTCCTATTTGGATTTAGATGCCATATATATATTTTTTTTAATCTATAATTTTGGTTGTGCATGCTTCTGATCGTTCTTGTATTATATAGGTGGGCAGACTTCCTTTAGACAGGTCTAGTTGAATTTATAATTTAAAAAAATAGTATTTTATTGGCTTTTATGTTTATTTCTATGCTGCTACTGCTTTGTATTTGACTTTCCATCATTCTTCCCAGTCAGATATGGGTGAGCTGTCCTTAATTGGACAGGGATAGTTACTCCAACAGATCTGTGCTTTTAAGTGTTTTACAATCTATTGGTCCGTTTTGTGTAGTCTTTATTTTATTGTATATTAAGACTTTCCCTTTCAGTAGCTGGGTGAGCAGTCTTCTGTTTTTGGCAGTCGCTTTATGTCTTTTCTTTATATAAGTTAGTATTCTGGATGGCACTTGGTGGTCTCGATCTGTTGCGATTGTGGCTTGTAAATATTTATAGCTTGTCTTTTTGTAATGTGTTGATAAAGGATAAAACGCCTCGCCATGTCACACTGAGGAGGGCAAGCTCTGGACCGCTGCATGTTCATGGATTGGGTTTAATCATGGCTGTGCCAGTGCAGGAGATTTCCCTTTTCCCTCTGTCACCACAGGCAGCAACAACTTCTTATTATCCTGTGTTTTCTCATTGAAAAAAGGCTATTGAAGCGCCTGAACCACCCTGAGCACTGTGGCGCTCTCCTTGTGATCTATGCTCTGCAGTTGTAGTGTGGGACTAAGGTCAGGACTAAGGTCTGGTTTGGTGATGAGCATGAAGCTTACTAATAATAAAATAATAATTATACAAGCTTACTACAGCCTTATGTTTAGACTATAAGATATATTCTTGGGGTGCCTTTACAACGATCGATCATTTTGATAGTCTGTCTAAATAGGTCGTCAATCTGTCTACAAATGAGCATTTTTTTTTTCATTCTTTGAATTAAATATTTTTTTAAGCTTTCTTAAAATCCATTCTCTGCACACATCATCTTATTTAGACAGGATGTGCTGCCGTGAACAATGTTCAGTTTGCATAGATTGCCAATCTATTAGAAAGAAATTTGACTTGTATATACATATTAGTAAACAACCAAAAGCATTCAGCCGGAGGGGGGGGGCTGCAGGTCGGCTACAGTATAATCACTCTTAATTTAATGAGATTTAATTAAAACAAATCTGCTTTAAAAATGTCTCAACATTTTATTTAACTTCATCACAAATAATACAAGTGGGTAAATTGTGTAAAGTTTCCCAAAGTCTGGCAAAGGACCGTTCATGCACATACATGTAAAAGAGCAGTACTGTTATGCCTCGCTCAGGGCCTTGAGGGAATGTTATTTACTTAAGTCTTTCCTGATGTTCTCTTTAATTATAACCCTTTTTGGGTTTTTAACAATCTTATAATCACATCTGTGATATTCCTGCCCAGAGCCAGGCTGCCATATGCAGCTTTTAAAGCCTACAGCGATTATCTCTACATGGTTTTGGTTGTTTGACCTTCTCAATCATCGTTTTTGTAAACCTCTGTAATGACATCCAGTAATGGGTTAAACCCATTTGTTGAATTAGTTTGGCCCAATGAACTAAACGTTCTCCCACATCTGATGGTGCCTCTTGTTGCTGGTGGTCCCAGGCACAGCAGGAGACCATACAGATCTGTTGATCTCAGATACTTCGCTCCAAAACAGACAGACGAGAATCATTAGTGTAATTCTGTGTTTGGGGTGCACACACTGCCTCACATCCTGTGCTGCCTTTCCTCAGAAACCCTGGAGTCAGTACTGAATGTTTTTGAGACAAAAAATAAATTAGTTTTTATTAAAATCAGTGATCAGAACCCTGTGGCTCAACAGCTGTTGTAAAACTTCATAAAACTACATCTCCCATCATGCCCTGGCTGCTATATCGGAGCCACTAATTTAGTGCCCTTAAATCAGTAAGCGATGTTTTGAGGTTTCTTTAGTCCTCCTTGATATAATTAAAATAAGACGGCCTGGTTTGGATTTTTATGTGAATGCATTTGCTACCACCCACGTGCTATGGGGATGAGTGGATTTTGGCTGCATTTCTGTAACCACAGGTTCTGGTTTCAACTGTGCAGATCATTTATGGGGATAAAATCCAATTGGCAGCAGTAATCCCTCGTGGGGGGATATGCAGGCCTGTGTTTGATTCTGGAAATCCATAATCTGTGTAGATCGCTAGAAACCATCTTTAGTTTTACTGTAAGTATCTGTGCTGTACGTTATAGGTCCGGTACTGTGTAATCATAGAGGCACATGTGGCTTTTGTTTTCCGTTTGGAAGATGCTGGACTATTGCAGCAAACGCGTGGAATTCTCTCACTCTTTAACGATACATACAGTAATATTTGACTGTAGGGTGAAAGCTTCCTCATTACTTTGGCAGACTATAGCGGCGATTCAGTAAAGATTTTTCACCAGAAAAAGTTACAAAATGTTGTTTAAAAAATAAATAAATAAAGCAAAGTTGAGCCAAAAAGTTTAATTTGTGTTGATCCAGCGAGGAGTCTGGATGCTTGAGGTTTCACCTGTTTGTCAAATTAAATCAATAGTGCCTGCATTGCTTACACCTGAAGCGTTGCTGAATTCACCGGCTCAAATAACATTTCTGTCTTGGCGCACGCCACTAATAAAAGAAGCCAATCTTAAAGGGAGTTGCCCAGTCCAAATCAATAAATCTGCAGTCACTGTGTGCGACTGCATACGTATGAATCCACCCCCCAGTGCACGCACTGCACTGCAGGGATTTGCTGGTTTCTGAGCTGGGACTGGAGGATATGTATGTGTTATACATACTCCCAGGTGGTGCGCGCAGCCTCTTTCTCCATACACTGTGACTGCAGACTAGTGAATGCTCGCATTGCGCACACAGTGAGGATTGTCCAGTGTCAGCGCCGAGAGCTGGTGGATATGTGACCGCAAATATGTGATTTGTATATTCCTGGTGACATTCCAACTAGATGGGCGCTGCCCTGATCAATGCACGTGTACTTGGCGGGGCTGGAAACAGTCTAGTCGGCTTGTGACTGGGAGTATGTACACTCCATACTTACGGTCACATGACCAGCGTTCCTTGCATTGGCACCACAGAATCCTCAGAGTGCATGCGATCTGAGGATTCACAAGTCTGCAGGCACATAGATGTAAAGCTACAAGTCTGCAGTTACTCTGACAACCCCTTTAAGCGACCTCTTCAGAAGGCAGTGGAACAGGGGAGGTTATGGCAACTGCTGTATACTCAGCAGTGAGGAACTTGTCAGGCTGAGCTGAATTACACAAGAGGTCCAAAGGCAGAGTTGATCTAGTGATATGTCAGAGTTGGGTTTGCAGCAGTCAATCGTTGAGAACTGTCGGGTCATATCATCAATTAGAGAGCTGATTCCGCTATGTAGCAGAGCTGTTTTTCTCATGGATGTGGGTATGGCATGGTTGACGCTGTGATGGACCAGACCTGGCAGGATGGCAGCAGAGTAAATCTAATTACCAGACAGGGATAAAAATAGCAGTGCTGAATGCCAACTATATGAAAACTCCAGTGGCATCTCGACACCTGAGTAAAGCTACATGGATGATGTAGTGATGGAGCAGGAGCATGTCAAGTTGCCATGGCAACCCGACACACAAAAGCGCAGAGCGATGCGGCTGCAGGAGGACAGTGCACTCAGCTCAGTAACAGATAAACGACCTGAAAACTACTTGTAAAATGTGTCCCCACCCTATGTGAAATCCGGCCATATTGATGGGTCTGTGCCTTCCCCTTACACTCACCTTTGCTAAACACAATGCACAGCTCTCTAAAGGTATCAAGGAACACATTGAAGACCCTAATTATGTATGTTTGGAAATTTTCTTCCAAAAGTCTGCAAAAATTACTTGCCTTGTTTGAGGCCTAAAACTGCAACAGTCATGATTTTAATTAAAGGCGGTTGTCCCACTATTAAATACCGATGTAGCTGTGTGCGGCGCTATTTGCGTAGTGCCATTTTAAAGTTCGTGCTTCTTACATCTGAATTGTGTTCATTGTATAGATCATAAATGGAGATGGGCGGACTCCTGGCTGTTTCGGTCTGGCGGGTTCAGCTGAACAGCAAAAAGAAGTTTGGGTACCAGAACAGTACTTGGACACGAACCCCGGACCCAGTTCACTTGAAAGGAGGGCCCGAATATCCTGGGTTTGCCACTGTCATGTTCATGATAGCGCCGCAAACACTGCTTCTGATCCGCGGTAAAAACATTACCGCCGGTCAGACAGCCGCAGTTCCCATGCTGTCAAATGACAGCAGCTGTGATCAGAGGAATAAAGTTTACCTCCGGTCACTGCTGTTGGCTGATGGGACAACTGCTCCCATCAGCCGATACCTGCTGCTGCTAATAAGGCCAGTCTCACACGTCTAGATAATTCCGGTACCGGAATTATCCGTGTCCCTGCGTTTTTGTGGCACATCAGTGTGGCACACGTGCAGCACACGTGTGCCGTCCGTGTGCCGACTGGGTACCACAAGGAGCGTGAAGGAGACAGCGCTAGAGATAAGCGCTGTCCCCTGCATCTGGTGCTGAAGCCGCCATTCATATCTTATCTCCAGCAGCGTTTGCTGTAGAGAAGCTATGAAAAATCCTTTTTTCTTTTTTTTTGTTTTCGTGTTTAAAATAAAGATCCTTGTCCCCACCCCCTGTGCGCCCGCCCGCTGTTAATAAAATACTCACCCGGCTCCCTCGCAGCGTCCTGTCCTCGCCGCAGCTTCTCCTGTATGCGGTCACGTGGGGCCGCCCATTACAGTAATGAATATGCGGCTCCACCCCTATGGGAGGTGGAGCCGCATATTCATGACTGTTATCTGTTACTGAAAACACGCTGACACGTGCAGAGACACATTGATTTCACTGTGTCTACGTGTGTCAGTGTCTCCGGTACGTGAGGAAACTGTCACCTCACGTACCGGAGCCACTGACGTGTGAAACCGGCCTAACAGTGGGTGCAGGTGCCAGCTGATGGATGCATTCATTAGCTGGGGGCTGGTATTTTCAGGCTGATAGAAGGCCATGTATTAGCCCCCCAGCCTAAAAATAGCAGCTCGCAACCGCCAAGAAAAGGCACCTCTATTAGCGGCGGCAAGTGGGGATCACCTTTGTATTGTCTGGCATCAAGCCCACAAATTGGTAATGGAGCGTCATCTATAAGGCACCCATCCATTGCTAATCCTATAGTTGTTTAGTAAATAAACACATGTCATTCCTGGTGAAGTCTGTTTTCGGTGTCCGTTCCCTAACAGTAGGTGTTCGGTATGGATGATAAACTATATTGTTCTGGTTCGCCCAACTCTAATCATAAACAAAATATGTTATAAAATAAAATTGCTTGATTGCTCTCCCCACCGACCGTTTTCTGCTTAGTGATATTTTGGTCACTGTAAGGCAGCCATTTGAGATGGCTTTCGACCCTTCTTGTCAGGGAAGCGGCACAACCTCTGCAGTGTCATGGCTGGAAAGCAGAGAAGACTGATGCAACTAGATCACTGCTGCCAGAGGAAGAAGGAGGCTGATTCTGCAGAGGGCCCACCCGTAATGGCACGGATTGGCACATGGGATGCATTTAAAAATAATTGTAGAGATGAGTAAATTCTTTTATACTGAAAACGCTATTAATTACTTAAATGGGCACCAACAATTGAGGCCTTTGTGTAAAGAAATGATTCTTTGGTAATGCCCTTATTGTGTCAGACTAATTTACACAGAAATATATGAATTTCCCAAGAAGCTTATTGTGACTCACAGCAAATGTGATGTTTGTGGCGGAGCGAGGTTCGTTGATATCCCAGTAACACTTTAGAGGAGTATTGGATATTCTCATAGTTTGCTTTTTCGCACGGCTAGCCATTGATTTTATGTCAGGATATACAGGTGTTTTTAACCAAGACTCAATATGTGAAGGGTATCTCCTCAGTAGTACATTAAAAGCCTGGTTTTCTCTGTGGTTTGTTTCTTCAAGAATGTATCCAGAATTCGCTTTTCTTGAAGTATTCTAGCAACCTGAAGTATTGTGACTCGCATAATGTGTCCGTTATAATTACATCTTTTCTAATTACATCAGGACCCTGCAAGTGCTGGGATTTCACATCTCTACTAGATGCATGTCCTGGTAATGAAAAGGCTAAGAGTGCCATAAAGTTAATGGGGCATGTCCGTTTATTGCCATAAAGTGTCCAGCGGCCTCGTGTCTGCAGCATTGCACTTCTGTAGCAATTCTGGGTCATGTGGGAGAACCTTCTCATGTCTGCCCACATTAGTCTACACTCCATTTACAACAACTGTTAATAAACAAATAAAATAAATGTAAAATAAGTAGTTATAGCAAAATGATCAAAACCTGTCTAAACTGTCTTATATGATGAGACCTCTGCTAAAAATGTTCAACTCCAATTCTAGAAATACTTTTTTACTTAAATTTAAGGAAGAGAAATAGCTTTTTTATTTTCATAAAGGTTGTTTTACTTGTGTAACCTTGTATCTTGTTTGAGGGCGTTTCAAATAAAGTACCCCTTTATCAGCAGGGTGCCTGCACTGCAGTACCCAACGCAGTGCTGTGCTCCCCTATCCAGTGCTGTTTGGTTCTGCAGCACAACCCCACTCACAGCATGGATATGAAGATGGCTGGGGACTGCGGTGACGAGCTGCAGCACTCCTGACCATTCCTCTTCAGGAGTCCAATGGATACATTGATGTCATACAGGAGCCAGAACCAAATATATTGTAATAAAAACAAAAAGATATGGGTGCAAGGGTGATGAGGCTACACAACAGAGGACTATAATAGTGTCCTTCCTGAGACCCCCTCCTTGTTTAACTTTCTCCTGTAATGGCCCCTTCTGAGACAGGTGTTAGATCCTTTATTTCTTTATGTACATACCGTATATACTCGAGTATAAGCCGACCCGAGTATAAGCCGACCCCCCTAATTTTGCCACAAAAAACTGGGAAAACTTATTGACTCGAGTATAAGCCTAGGGTGGAAATGCAGCATTTACCGGTGAATTTCAAAAATAAAAATAGATCATTATTTCCCCATAGCTGTGCCATATAGTGCTCTGCACCGTTCATATTTCCCCATAGGTGTGAACCATATAGTGCTCTGCACCGTTCATTGTGCCCCCTAGCTGTGCCATATACGGTGCTCTGCACCGTTCACTGTGCCCCATAGATGTGCCATATACGGTGCTCTGCACCGTTCATTGTGCCCCATAGATGTGCCATATACGGTGCTCTGCACCGTTCACTGTGCCCCATAGCTGTGCCATATACGGTGCTCTGCACCGTTCACTGTGCCCCATAGCTGTGCTGTGCCATATACGGTGCTCTGCACCGTTCACTGTGCCCCATAGCTGTGCCATATACGGTGCTCTGCACCGTTCACTGTGCCCCATAGCTGTGCTGTGCCATATACGGTGCTCTGCACCGTTCACTGTGCCCCATAGCTGTGCCATATACGGTGCTCTGCACCGTTCACTGTGCCCCATAGCTGTGCTGTGCCATATACGGTGCTCTGCACTGTTCACTGTGCCCCATAGCTGTGCTGTGCCATATACGGTGCTCTGCACCGTTCACTGTGCCCCATAGCTGTGCTGTGCCATATACGGTGCTCTGCACCGTTCACTGTGCCCCATAGCTGTGCTGTGCCATATACGGTGCTCTGCACCGTTCATTGTGCCCCATAGATGTTCCACATAAATCTCTGCCGCCGCTGCCGCAATAAAGAAAAAAAAACACATACTCACCTCCCTTGATTGCAGCTCCCGGCGTCTCGTTCCGGCGCCTCCATCTTCCCGGCGTCTCTGCTCTGACTGATCAGGCAGAGGGCGCCGCGCACACTGTATGCGTCATCGTGCCCTCTGCCTGAACAGTCAGAGAGCAGAGACGCCGGGAAGATGGAGGCGCCGGCCGGGAAGATGGATCGGCGCCCGGCGGCTGGAACGAGGACAGGTGAATATGACATACTCACCTAGTCCTGGCGATCCTCGCGCTGTCCCTCTGCCTGGTCTTCGGTGCCGCAGCTTCTTTCTCTATCAGCGGTCACCGGCACCGCTGATTAGAGAAATGAATAAGCGGCTCCGCCCCTATGGGAGGTGGAGCCGCTTATTCATTTCTGTAATGAGCGGTCCCACGTGACCGCTGAAGAGAGGAAGAAACTGCAGCGCCGAAGACCGTGGGATGGCAGGGACAGCGCGAGGATCGCTGGGACTAGGTAAGTATACCTCAGCGCCCTCACCCCCTCACCCGCCGACCCCACCGCTACCGTGACTCGAGTATAAGCCGAGGGGGGCACTTTCAGCCCAAAAATTTGGGCTGAAAATCTCGGCTTATACTCGAGTATATACGGTACATTGATGATTTTTTTTTCTTTTTTTTTCCTCTCCCTATGCACTTTCTCTAGGTTAAGTAACCTATATTTTGTTGCCTTGCTATGTATATACAGTACAGACCAAAAGTTTGGACACACCTCATTTAATGATTTTTCTGTATTTTCATGACTGAAAATTGTAAATTCACACTGAAGGCATCAAAACTATGAATTAATACATGTGGAATTAAATGCTTAATTTCAGTTTCACACTTTTTTTTATGTCTTATATTCTAGGTTCTTCAAAGTAGCCACCTTTTGCTTTGACTGTTTTGCACACTCTTGGCATTCTCTTGATGAGCTTCAAGAGGTAGTCACCGGAAATGGTCTTCCAACAATCTTGAAGGAGTTCCCAGAAATTCTTAGCACTTGTTGGCCCTTTTGCCTTCACTCTGATGTCCAGCTCACCCCAAACCATCTCGATTGGGTTCAGGTCTGGTGACTGTGGAGGCCAGGTCATCTGGCGTAGCACCCCATCACTCTCCTTCTTGGTCAAATAGCCCTTACACAGCCTGGAGGTGTGTTTGGGGTCATTGTCCTGTTGAAAAATAAATGGTGGTCCAACTAAACGCAACCCGGATGGAATAGCATGCCGCTGCAAGATGCTGTGGTAGTCATGCTGGTTCAGTATGCCTTCAATTTTGAATAAATCCCCAACAATGTCACCAGCAAAGCACCCCCACACCTCCTCCTCCATGCTTCACGGTGGGAACCAGGCATGTAGAGTCCATACATTCATCTTTTCTGCGTCACACAAAGACACGGTGGTTGGAACCAAAGATCTCAAATTTGGACTCATCAGACCAAAGTACAGATTTCCACTGGTCTATTGTCCATTCCTTGTGTTCTTTAGCCCAAACAAGTCTCTTCTGCTTGTTGCCTGTCCTTAGCAGTGGTTTCCTAGCAGCTATTTTACCATGAAGGCCTGCTGCACAAAGTCTCCTCTTAACAGTTGTTGTAGAGATGTGTCTGCTGCTAGAACTCTGTGTGGCATTGACCTGGTCTCTAATCTGAGCTGCTGTTAACCTGTGATTTCTGAGGCTGGTGACTCGGATAAACTTATCCTCAGAAGCAGAGGTGACTCTTGGTCTTCCTTTCCTGGGGCGGTCCTCATGTGAGCCAGTTTCTTTGTAGCGCTTGATGTTTTTTGCAACTGCACTTGGTGACGCTTTCAAAGTTTTCCCAATTTTTTGAACTGACTGACCTTCATTTCTGAAAGTAATGATGGCCACTCGTTTTTCTTTACTTAGCTGCTTTTTTTCTTGCCATAATACAAATTTTAACAGTCTATTCAGTAGGACTATCAGCTGTGTATCCACCAGACTTCTGCACAACACAACTGATGGTCACAACCCCATTTATAAGGCAAGAAATCCCACTTATTAAACCTGACAGGGCACACCTGTGAAGTGAAAACCATTTCCGGTGACTACCTCTTGAAGCTCATCAAGAGAATGTCAAGAGTGTGATATAATTCCATATGTGTTAATTCATAGTTTTGATGCCTTCAGTATGAATTTACAATTTTCAGTCATGAAAATACAGAAAAATCTTTAAATGAGAAGGTGTCCAAACTTTTGGTCTGTACTGTAGGTACAGGTGTACTATGGATTGTTGTGTCCTTTTTGGAGGTATCTATATTGATATGTAGGTCTTTATAGCCTGTATTTACCTATTATTCCCTACTACAATTAGGGCTATTTATTTGTATATGATGTTGGATTATTATAATTTTATTTTTTGTCCACGGTCATCCAGCTTTTTCTTTGGAGCTACCTTCCTTTATTTGTATGTATTTTTTAATTATTTTCAAATAAAAAGATCTTTAAATAATGCATGAATTTAATTTCATTTTAGGCTGTGGTGGTCCTCAGTGCTGTGGATTCATAATATATATTGTGTAATTACGAGCTTCCGCTTCTCTGATAAATCCACCACTAACCTGTAACACCGTTCCAATGGCAAAAGTGAAGCCCAATCTCCCAGACTGTATAGTTATATTTCTAGTTTATGTAGCATAGTAATGGGGTGGGGGTATAAGGACCCTGTCCTACCCATGCAGAACAAGCATTAAGTTCATAGTAGTAGATTTGCCAAAAATATATAGAATAACTTTTTTTTTTTTTTTTTTAATTCTGTCTTATCAGACTCCCCTCCAATATCGCCCCCTTTACCCCACACTGATCATTCACTGGTAATATGTTTTTCTGATAAGCCGTGATTGAATTAGCTGCCTGTTATCATGATTGCTCCACTCCCCAGAAAATAGCAACACTAATGGTTCTGTTTCACTGGTGTCAGCACTCACATAAAGGGGAAGTCAGCACTGTGGCTGGCCGCTCGCTTCCTCCTCATGTCTGATGTGTCCGAAGGTGGGGAGAGTGAAGCCAGCTGTGACTGAGCATAGGGCTTGAGTTACATGATCCCTGGGAGAGCTAGTGCCGAAACTGCTGGAACTACACCAGAGGCGATTAGAAGTGTCATTTTACAGGGGTCAAACCTGCTGATTGAGACAGGATTGTTGGAATTGTGGACAACCCATTTTAAGGGATTAGGTTACAACTGCTGCCCAAAGAAGGCTTTGGAGTGGTAGCAGCGCATAGATTAAGGGACAGAAAGCCAATGCTTCTTCTGTGAAGTGTTATATTTCGCCCCACTGCTGGATTCACAGCAACACTGCTCAGCATGCTCCTTTTGTGTGCAGTGTGTCTGACACCTCTTAAGCAGCTAGTCTGGTGATAGATGCAGGATAAGTCGCATAATGACCAGCAACAGTGCTGTTCCGCATGTAAACCCTCTGCTGCTTGTTCTAAACGCATTATTATACAAATAGGTGTAACTGGTAACAACATCTGTAAATCCGTCTCGCTTTCCATTGTTTAGAAGGAAAAGCTACAATATATACTCTTAATTGTTCCATAATCCCAAGCTATGTTTTATAAGTGATGTTTGACTGTTTTTTTTTTTTTTGTTTTGTTTTTTTACTTAACCCCCCGCCATCCATAGCTTATAAAGGACTTTTTGCAATCTATGCACCATATCTGAGTGGAGACATCTCTCCTTTTTCCCTGTCTGTGAAATATGAGTAACATTTTACTGACCTGTCAAGGTTCTCTAGTGTCTTGTAGAATTTTGACACTTTGCAAGTGTTTTGTTCAAGTGTTTGCAATCCTGAGTCAATGCTGGGACCATTCCAAGTCATGTAAGTGTCAGGGAAGTGACAGTCGATGTATCGTGACATTATCTGGAGTCAGCCTCATGCTTGTACTTCTGATGATGAGATAAAGGGTTGCAGAATGTGCGCATGGAATTTACTTTCTTGGCAATGTCCATTCTGTTCTCTAATAATGGAAAACTCTCCTCTCCTTTCCTGGGTTGTGTATATAAATTACAGTATATTTTCTAAGGGACACTAATAATCTCCCATCTGTGCAGGTCTCTGCATTGTTCCTATGCTTTATTACTGATTGACAAGTCTGGAAGACCTATTGCAGCAAAAATCTTAAAGCATATATGTACCCAAGCAATACAACCTAAATGTTTTATGAAAAAAATAGATTCACCCTCCAAAGTAGATGGAAAGAATTTAAGGCTATTTAATTTTATTTACCATGCGCCACATCCCCTGCACGGTAGCGCATAACCCCAGCGCCATGAGACACTATCCATAAGAAGATTCCACTGTTCTGGTGAAGGCCATGTAACCAGCTGAAACGTCAAATTCTTTCTATGCAGTGAATAAACCTGTACCAATAAAATATTCTTAAATTCTTTGCGTCTACTTTGAAGTGTCGAATCTATTTTTTACATTATTGTGGAGTGGAATCCTATACGTTCACCCACCTATAGAGGAGTGCCGCGCAGCCTTTTCCTTGGCCTGAATGTTTTAGGAATGCTCTTCAGTCTGCCCATTTATTACATCAATAGCCATTCATTTGAATAGCCAGCATTTAGTAGTAATTTTCCCTATGGTCCGTGTCTGTGTCGAACATCTGATCAATATGATGGCTCTCTGTAGAAGAGGTCACCTTTTTATGAGAATCGATTTAAAGGGACAGTATCCTCAGAAAATTGCCTAATGTTTAAAGAGGTTGTTCATTACCTTATCATTGACGTATCCTTGGGATAGGTCATCGATGTTGACACCTGGTACCCCCGCCCATCAGCTGCTCTTTGTGTTGGTGGCCTCCAGCTGGAGCTGCTTTGTTTTCTGATGGGGGCCACAGCCAGGTACTACATATTCACCTCCTATTGATTTGCATATCAGGCGGAAGTGCAGTCTTGGCCGCAACCTGTCTTAAGGTACCGTCACACTAGACGATATCGCTAGCGATCCGTGACGTTGCAGCGTCCTCGCTAGCGATATCGTCCAGTGTGACAGGCAGCAGCGATCAGGCCCCTGCTGTGCTGTCGCTGGTCGGGGAAGAAAGTCCAGAACTTTATTTGGTCGCTGGACTCCCCGTAGACATCGCTGAATCGGCGTGTGTGACACAGATTCAGCGATGTCTTCACTGGTAACCAGGGAAAACATCGGGTAACTAAGCGCAGGGCCGCGCTTAGTAACCCGATGTTTACCCTGGTTACCATCCTAAAAGTAAAAAAAAACCAAACAGTACATACTTCCCTACAGCCGTCTGTCCTCCAGCGCTGTGCTCTGCTCTCCTCCTGTACTGGCTGTGAGCGTCGGTCAGCCGGAAAGCAGAGCGGTGACGTCACCGCTCTGCTTTCCGGCCGCTGTGCTCACACAGACAGTACAGGAGGAGTGCAGAGCACAGCGCTGGAGGACAGACGGCTGTAGGTAAGTATGTACTGTTTGTTTTTTTTTTACTTTTAGGATGGTAACCAGGGTAAACATCGGGTTACTAAGCGCGGCCCTGCGCTTAGTTACCCGATGTTTACCCTGGTTACCGGCATTGTTGGTCGCTGGAGAGCGGTCTGTGTGACAGCTCTCCAGCGACCAAACAGCGACGCTGCAGCGATCCGGATCGTTTTCGGTATCGCTGCAGCGTCGCTAAGTGTAAAGTGATAAAGTAGTGGACAACCTTTTTTTAAATTGTGTTTTTTGAGTTGTGCGGTATGTATTTTTAAATATCATGATCGTATGACCATGATACGGTAATTTAAGTTTAGAGTATTATTATTTTTTTTTTTTTTAAATAACCCAGCAGTCGTTTTTTCTTTTTTTTTCTTTTTTTCTTTGTCTTAGCATGCTATGATAGTGTTTTTAATATATTTTAGAAAAGCAGAAACTGACCTGCTCTGAATCCTTTTGTAGTGGTTGATGCTAAAGCCAGAAAACAACATACTTAACCTGTGTGTTTATTACACACACACACACACACACACACACACACACACACACACACACACACACACACCTTTCTCCAACTTCTTCCCTTAGCCCCCGATGTTGACATCTTATATAGAAACATCTGGCTTTGCTTAGTCAAATAGATTTTATTTCATTATTCCAGGAGGTGGGGGGGGGGGGGGGTTGTTTGTATTTCTATAAAGCCTCTTACAAAGTCCCATTATTCTATGAACGCTCCAAAAGCCTTAATAATGTGCAGATCCCTTGCCAATTCCCTGCAACATGTTAAAGCTAAGGAATCTTTGTGAAATCTAGTTTAATCCCCAGCTGTTCGTAGAAGGAGCAGCTGTACCTGGTGTACACAGACCCAAGTCATCCATTTTTTTTTTCCCTCTAAAATTTGATAAGCTGAACTTACTTTGCTAGTGTTGAGCGATACCTTCCGATATCGGGAAATATCGGATCGGACCGATACCCCCAAAATATCGGGTATCGCCGATTCCGATACCGGAAACCAGTGCAAGTCAATGGGACACAAATCAGAATTAAAATAAACCCTTTCTTTCGTTGTAGGTTAATTCTACATGAAGGAAAACCACTAAGAATAATGTAGAATGTATTGGGGGAGGTGGAGGAGACATTAAAGGTGTAGAGGTTTAGCCCAATCAAATGGAATAGCAGGAATTAATTTTTTTTTTTTTTTTTTAAGACGTTCGGAGTTACAAAGATATTGACTGTTAAGCTTTTTTATATTTTGTCAGATATTTGTTTCACTAATTCCAGGCTCTTAACATTTTTTTACTTCTCCCACACTTTCTCCTTCATCATCCTCAGCAGCAGCATCTTTTTCATCAACTTACTCTTCACCTTATTCATCTTCTTCACCTTCTTCCTATTATTCATTTTTTTTTTTTGCATTCTTCATATTCTTCTTAATCAACTATTATTCTTTTTCATATTCTACTTCATCTTCATATTATTATTATTATTATTCATATTCTTATTTGTGACAGGCATTCCTGTAGTTATCTGTAAAAGTTTGAAGATTACACCTTCTGTTCTGCCTTACACAAAAGATTTGCAACAGGATTTGTCCGCGTTCAGTTTTGCCTGCTGCAGCAGGTTTTTTCCAGGGGCACCACGAGGAGCAACGGACTCACCCCCATACACTGCTTGGTCTTCTTCTGCTTATAATTTAGATAATAGCTTTTGCTCTGATTTTTAGTCTTATGCTTAATGTTCTTCTGCTTTTTGTTCTGCAGCTTCTTGGTCTTCTGTCTCTTGGTGGTTGTCTTGTTCTTTGCCCTTTTGGTCATCTTCTTGGTCTTCTTCGGGGTGGTCTCCGGGGTCGTCGTCTCCAGAGTCGTCGTCTTCTTCGGGGTGGTCTTCAGGGTCGTCGTCGGGGAGATCCAGAGTGATTACCAAAAACCATTTAAAAACGATTGAACTTGGAAATGTAGCAGAAGGTACAAGAAGGCTGAGGAACTGCTGAGAACCAGCTGACGGTACTGGAACCCGGATGGGTAGCCGAAGGTACAAGAACCAATGGAACTACCGAGGACCAGCCGATGGTACTGGAACACGGTTACTAAGCAGGAGGTACCCGTGCCAGAAAGCACTACCAAGGACCACCAGACGTTGGTGAAACTCTGATACCGAGAAGGAGGCACCTAAGCCAAAGGCTCTGTCTGGAACCAGCTGATGGTACTGGAACTCAGGGGGACCTATTCGAGATTGACTTCCAAAGAACCAGCTAATGGTGCTGGAACTCAGATAGGCAGCAGAAAGTCCACATGAAAAAAAGTAGCAAGGCCGCAAGCCGGCCGGAGTTACCGAAACCCACATTCCTACAGGGGGAGCTTGTCCTATTGGCACTATGGAACGAGCCTTGATTGCCAGATCCTGCAGCCCACATAGGAAGCACCTAAACGGCAGGCACCATAGAGTCGGCTAACCCGTCCGCAGCCCGGCAGGACAACGTATTGGAGGCAAAGTGACCTTGACACTACCCGGAAACAGCTGGCGTGCTGGAACCAGGCTGGGCAGGAGGGAGTACCCGGGCCAAAGACACTTCTGAGCAGCAACTGGTGGTGTTGGAGCCCAGGGTCAATGCTAGAAAGAGTGGAGGCAGAGGCATAATTGGAGCAAGTTTAAAATCTGTAGTAGTGTGAATGTGGAGGGAGCTGGAGAAATTGCCGCACACACAGAGCATAACACTGGAGCATGTGTTAACTGTGCAAACAGCACTTCTGAGCAGCAACTGGCAGTGTTGGAGCCCAGGGATTACAGTTAAGGTGGTAGAAACATGAACACAACAGGAGACCTGGATACTGTTGCCAACCAATTATTTAATCTGGAAGAGGAGTGGCAAATTCCTGCGAGATGCAGGCCTTGTTTATTTTTAGAAAAGTAAGCCGGTCAACGTTATCGGAGGATAGTCGCATGCGACTGTCTGTTAGTACACCACCTGCGGCACTAAAGAGGCATTCCGATAATACACTAGCAGCAGGGCAAGCCAGCACCTCCAATGCATACTGGCCAAGCTCTGGCCATGTATCCAGCTTGGAGATCCAAAACTTGAAGGGGGAAGAGCCGTGTGGGAGTACACGGAGAGGGCAAGACATGTAGTCTGTCACCATCTGATGGAAACATTGCCTCCTGCTGACTGGAGCTGTCTGTGATGGTGTAGACATTTGTGGCGAGGACACAAAACTTTGCCACATTTGGGCCATACTGGTCTTGCCTTGTGCTGAGGCAATACTTCTGCTCCCTCTTTGTGCAGAGCTTCCTCCACTGCCTCGACGCACTGAGTTGCGTTGTAAAGCACTAGCAACACTGCTCTCGGTTGGAATGGAGAACATGATGGAATTCACCAGTGTGTCTTGGTACTCCCGCATTTTACGCTCTCGGTTCAACGGTGTTATGAGGCTTTGTAAGTTGTCCCGGTAGCGAGGATCTAGGAGGGTGTACACCCAATAATCAGGCATGTTGAGAATGTGGGCGATGCGGCGGTCCTTTCTCAGGCACTGCAGCATGAAATCAACCATGTGCTGCAGACTGCCAACTGGCCAAGAAACGCTGTCCCCTGCTTGAGGCGTCATCTCTGCCTGCTCTGCATCACCCCACCCTCGCGCTACATACTGACTACTAGAGCATTGTGTACCTCCCTCCTCTGGACAGATGTCTTCCTCCATGACTCCTCCTCATCCTCCTCACAAAGTGTCCCCTGCCTAGGCCTTTGTGAGGAACCATGTTGCGCAGACTGTCCAGAACCAGCATTTGTGACTCCTCATCCTCCCTTAGTGCTCTGTGTTATTTCAAGCAGGCAGATTAGGGGGATAGTCATGCTGACTAGTGCATAATCTGCACTCGCCATCCGCGTGGAATCATCGAAGGCACGCAAAACATGGCAGATGTCCTTCATAGAGTTCCACTCAGTGGTGGTGAAGTGTGAACGGCGCGCAGTGCGACTTGTTTGCGCCTGATGCAGCTGGTATTCCATTACTGCTGCCTGCTGCTCACACAACCGCTCCAACATATATAAGGTTGAATTCCACCTGGTGGGTAGGTCACATATGATGCAGTGTTCCGGAAGGTGGAATCGGTGCTGCAGATCTGCAAGGCCCAATCTTGCCATGCTGGAAAGCCGCAAGTGAGCGCACTCTAGGCGGACCTTGTGCAGCAGTGCATCAAGATCCGGATAGTCCCTCAAAAAACTCTGCACAACCAAGTTGAGCACATGTGCCAGACATGGGATGTGAGTGAGGTTGCTTAGGCCCAGAGCTGTCACCAGATTTCGGCCATTCACACACTACCATGCCTGGCTGGAGATTCGCTGGCACAAACCACACGTCGCTCTCCTGCTTGATGGCATTCCAGTGCTCCTGCGCTGCGTGGCTTCGATTTCCCCAAATAAATTAATTTCAATACGGCTTGTTGACGTTTGGCCACGGGTGTGCTCATATCAGTTTTAACAGGTAAGCGTTCACGGGTCCATGTGGAGGTAGACTGACGGCTCCTGCAGCTCTGATTCAGAGGAACTGGAGTATGAGGAGGAGTCAATGTGTACAGACTGGATTCCTGCAATCCTTGGAGTTGGCAGAACACATACATCGCCACTCACAATCTGTACCCGGCTTCTCAACATTAACCCAGTGAGGAAAGGTATCTTCCCTGTCCATGGTGACTGGTCCACGCATCGGTGGTGAGGTGGACCTTGCTACTGACTGCGTTTAGTAGCGCATGTTTAATGTTTCCCTCCACAGGCTTTTGCAAGGTAGGGACAGCTTGCCTGCTGAAATAAAAGCGGCTGGGCACGTTGTATTGTGGGACTGCCAATTCCATGAAGTTACGGAAGGTGTCAGTCTCCACCAGCCTGAATGAAAGCATTTCAAGGGACAGTAGTTTTGCATTGCCAGCATTCAGAGCCTGTGCTCGGGGGTGGTTTGCCGAGAATGGGCGCCTTTTCTCCCATGCCTGTGCTACTGATGGCTGTAGATTGGCCTGGGAATGTGAGGATGACGGGGAACATTGTGCTGTGGGTGGAATTACACTGGGTCTCTGTACAACACTGCCAGAGGTTCTTCCATGGCGATCTTGTGAGGAAGCTGAACCAGCTGTGTGTGAGCTGGAGGAAGAGACTACAACACCAGCTGAAGAGGTGGTAGGTGGTGCTGCAGGTTGGCCTAGGTCTTTAGTGTGTCTTTGTAACTCCACCACGTGCTTGGTCCGCACGTGTTTCCACATATTTGTGGTATTGAGGTTGCTGACACTTTTCCCTCTTTTGACTTTCTGATTACACAGCTTGCATTTGACAAAGCAAATGTCATCTGCAACTGTGTCCAAAAAAAGACTCCAAAAATACGCTAATACTAATCTGGCTGGGGCTGCAGGGCACAAGGCTGCAGAAAGGCTCCTCCATCTACTCCTATATAGTGTGTGCCTGCAATCTAGCTGGATACGGATGGAAACACACTAATAGGAGAAATCAGGAAAAATGTGCAGCAGCACTAATGCCAAAAAAGGACAATGTAACAGTATGAGGCAGTGAAGCACGCTGAGCGGACTACAACCAGATATGGCTGCAGAACAGACTACAGAGTGAGCTGCTCTCACACACAGACACCTTGCAGACAGCTGTGAACAGCGCTGCAAGACAAAAAAAGCTTCTCACACAGCGGTTGCTAAAGTAGCCTGGGTAAAGCACAATGAAGCAAATCGCTAGCTCAAACTGTCCCTCAGTCAGAACAGCAGCGTCCTGTCCCTAACTGAATTCAGAGTGAACCCAAAATTGCGGCGGCTTTTATAGTGCATCATGACATAATTTCAGCAGCCAATCACAGCCATGCCATTAGTTACATGCATTACAGGATGTGCCCACGCTTCTTGGGATTCCTCATTGGCTGAATTAAATCAAACTGGCTCATTGCATTATGGGAACTTCCGATTCCGGTATTCGATATTGCAAAAGTATTGGAACTCCGATACCGCGAATATCGGCCGATACCCGATATTTGCAGTATCTGAATGCTCAACACTATACCTTGCTCTAAAAAAGCGGAGAGGGAGCCAGGTGAAATCCGTGGTTTGACATTTGGATAGTCGCACTAGTCGAATGGGCAAAGCGCACAATAAGGAGTTTGCAAATACCGTATTTTCCGCTTTGTAAGACGCACTTTATTTCCCCCAAATTTTTTTTGGGGGAAATGTGGGTGCGTCTAACAAAGCAGATATACCGCTTACTATTACAGGATGGGATGAGGGGGGTGTCCGCCGCCGCTACCACCCGCCGCCGCTGTCGTCCGCCGCCGGGGTTGTCCGCTGCTGCCCCGGGTGATGCTGGAGGCTCCGGTGCTGCGGGGGGGGCTCTGGCGACATTTTGTGAAAGACCAGAGCCCCTCGGCAGTTCGTCCATGCGTTCCAGTATGACCAATTCTGGGAAAATGGCCGCCGGAATCTCGGGAGATGAGATTTCAGCGCTGAGATCTCATCTCTCGAGATTCCGGCGGCCATTTTCCCGGAGTCAGTCATACAGGAACGCATGGACGAACTGCCGGGGGCTCTGGCCTTTCACAAAATGTCGCCAGAGCCCCCCGCAGCATCGGAGACAGCCCTGCAGCATCGGAGACAGCCCTGCAGCACAGGAGCCCCCTGCAGGCCCCTCATCCCAGCTTGCAGCACAGGAGCCCCCTGCAGACCCCCTCATCCCAGCCTGCAGCAATGCTCCACTCCTGCCTCCAGCAACGACCCTGGGACCGTGATCCACCACAGCCACAACCCCTGGTAAGTAATAAGACGCATGGATTATAAGACGCCCCACCAATTTATTAAAAAAAATTTGTTCCCATTTTTCTCCTCAAAATTTGGGGTGCGTCTTATAATCCGGAGCGTCTTACAAAGCGAAAAATACGGTAATTATTTTGTTTATTAACCAATCTGTCACTTCATGGAAAGTCCAACCAGCCATTTAATTGCCTGGCAGAGTATTCACAGTAAGGCTACGTTCACACTAGCGTTCGGCTAGTGTGCGTCGCGCTAGCGTCGGGCGACGCAACGGCGACGCACGCGTCATGCGCCCCTATGTTTAACATGGGGGACGCATGCGTTTTTGCTTGTTGCGTTTTCCGACACGTGCGTCTTTTTTGACGCTAGCGTCGGACCAAGAAAACGCAACAAGTTGCATTTTTCTTGCGTCCGATTTTCGTCAAAAAACGACGCACGCGTCGAAAAACGCAGCGTTTTTGCGTGCGTTTGCACGCGTTTTTCGGTGCGTTGTGCGTCGCCGACGCAGCGGCGCACAACGCTAGTGTGAATGTAGCCTAAGTAAAACAATGAGTCTGAGAGAACCAGATCTGCCAAAAATAATACCTCCTTTATCTACAGTGAACTGTGTTTCCGCACCGTGTGCCGTTCCTTCAGCAACACATTGAAGCTGTGAATGCAGTAAAATTTTGGTTTGAAGACTGTAAAATAAGCTAGCATTTAGACTTGATCGCTCGATAATCTACAAGCCAAAGTGTGTAAAGGTACTGTCACACTAGACGATATCGCTAGCGATCCGTGACGTTGCAGCGTCCTGGCTAGCGATATCGTCCAGTGTGACAGGCAGCAGCGATCAGGCCCCTGCTGGGAGATCGCTGGTCGGGGAAGAAAGTCCAGAACTTTATTTCGTCGCTGGACTCCCCGTAGACATCGCTGAATCGGCGTGTGTGACACCGATTCAGCGATGTCTTTGCTGGTAACCAGGGTAAACATCGGGTAACTAAGCGCAGGGCCGCGCTTAGTAACCCGATGTTTACCCTGGTTACCATCCTAAAAGTAAAAAAACAAACAGTACATACTTGCTTACAGCCGTCTGTCCTCCAGCGCTGTGCTCTGCTCTCCTCCTGCTCTGGCTGTGAGCGTCGGTCAGCCGGAAAGCAGAGCGGTGACGTCACCGCTCTGCTTTCTGGCTGCCCGGCGCTCACAGCCAGACCAGAGAAGCAGAGCGCCGAGGACAGACAGCGGTAGGTAAGTATGTAGCGTTTGTTTTTTTACTTTTTAGGATGGTAACCAGGGTAAACATCGGGTTACTAAGCGCGGCCCTGCGCTTAGTTACCCGATGTTTACCCTGGTTACCGGGGACCTCGGGATTGTTGGTCACTGGAGAGCTGTCTGTGTGACAGCTCTCCAGCGACCAAACAGCGACGCTGCAGCGATCCGGATCGTTGTCGGTATCGCTGCAGCGTCGCTATGTGTGACGGTACCTTTAATGTGGTGAGCCCAGTATAAGTTTTCAGTCCAGCATTAAGACCGACAAGCTGCCACACTGCCTAGTAACATGCTGAGATTGTATTCTTTTTCTTTTTTTTTTTTCTTTTTTTTAATCGGAATTGTATATTATGGCTTTAGGTATTGTAAATGCTACCTTTTTCTTGGTCAGCTGGCGGTTTTGGCTTCTATCAGTTGTAGGGCTCTTCTTTTTTTAAAGTCCTTTTACTGTCTCTATTGTTTGTCACTTACATTTCATATATGATTGTTTAGATTTTGGCTCCTCTTTTATTTTTCGCCTTTTTTCAATGACCTAAAGGAGCCAATGCAACATGATCATGGGTGACACACAGAATGGAGTCTGCAGTAGTTTTAGGTGTAGTTTCAGGCCTGACATTGTTGTCTTCCTTAGCAGAAATAAACTTCTTCATGCTACTTATCCCACATTAATGAAAAGCCTCTATTTTGGTCCTAAAAAAACAGGTTTTTCTTTCTATGATGACTATAGTGACGTGGCTGATGTCAGTTGCTTTCTGAAATGTATGAATACAATGTGAGCAGGAGGCAGGTGGGGGGCTTGGTAATATGCGACCTGGGCTCTGCACAGCACAGAAAAAGAAAAGTCGTGAAATGTAATAAGATTTCCATAGGATGCAGGGCCGAATAGATCATTAAATGCAGATCTCTGGAGACATCTGCTTAGATGACAGAATTTTCTTTGTCCATCTACCAAATAAGTGTTTAGTGACCTGCCTTCCTTCCTGAAGAGATGTTTGAACAGGTGAATTATGCACTGAGAGGACAACTGCAAATGTTTTTGTAATGAGACCAAGTTCACTTCTGCTGTTCTTTATTAGCACTGTTGTGCGGTGTTCTGAACTTTTTGCGGAGCGGTTTGTGATTTATGAGAGCAGACTATCCTCTCTGGAATCAGATTCTCAGGGAGATCTATGTCCGGCCCATAGATCTTAACAGCTCATTTGCATATAAGAAAAATATGGAGTTCAGTAGAATAAGACATCGGATTATAGATATCAAGGTATTGTTTTATTCAGCTTTCTATGACCTACATGACCATATACACGGGGGAGTTGATCCTACTGTCAGATTCCCTTTAAAATATTAGTGTGTTCAGATTAACTCCTTTCTTTTTATTCAGTGTGCTGTTCTGTGCACATTGACTTCTATTGGTCAATGTAAAGTCCAATGTGCTAATTACATGAGCGGTTTTCTGCTCTAGGACCCAGTCACATCCTTGCAATTTAGCAAAAATGACTGCTCCAATAAAGTACATACCGTATTTTTCGGACTATAAGACGCACCGGACTATAAGGCGCACCCAGGTTTTAGAGGTGGAAAATAGGGAAAAAAAATATTTGAAGCAAAAAAATGTGGTAAAATATTTAAGAACATAAATAACATACTATTATATGTGGTGTTATTACATATAATAGTGTGTTATTATGTTGGAAGCTGTGGGACCAGTGGGGTGTCTGTACAGTACTATATGAAGATGCTGGAGGGTGAGTATAAGAATGGGGGCACAGGGCTTATATTTAAAGCACCACTCCAGCACTGCAAAATAACACTGGAGTGCTGCTTTAAAATCCCATGGGAGAACTATAACTCCCAGCATGTCCTGCAGATCCTATGACATGCTGGGAGTTATAGTTCACCAAAGGAGTGGCAGAGTGCTTTATTGTGTTTTGTAAAAACTAACCTCTTAATTGTGGCAGCCAGCCACACTGTGGTGAGGTAAAAGCATCACATGACTGCACACAGAGCCCTCCCTCTTGTTTCCTTTCCACAGCACAGGTTATGAGGAAGCTGCAGATTCTAGTGGAGAGCCTGAAGGACTTGTGATGATGTCAAGAAGAGGGAGGGCTCTTAGCTGCCATGTGATGCTCCAGCCTGCCCACTCCTGACATCAAACGGGTCCTGTTTGTGCACAGCACTCTGTGTCCAGCCCAGGCATGGCAGGCAGGTATGCAGCGATCTCCTCTCTCCTCCGGCCCCTGCTGCTGCTGCCTCCTCCTGCCCCGGACACACAGACCTCCCCAGCTGCTGCAGGAATCAGCGCTGGGGAAGCCATGTGTGTCCCTGCTTAAGTGCAGTATCCATTTGCCTCTCCCCGCTCACAGCTCAGCTGATAGGTGGGCGGGGAGCCGCTAATGAATATTCACTGCACTTAATCATGGGGACCACATGGTTTCCCCAGCACTGATTCTGGGCAGTGGGGACATCCTGAAGTGGCATAACAGTGCGATCCCACTCACTGCTGCCCCCCTCCCCCTTGCTACATCCGTACTATAAGACGCACCCACACTTTCCTCCCAAATTTGGAGGGAAAAAAGTGCGTCTTATGGTCAGAAAAATACGGTATTTGTCTGAAAGTAGCCTAAAACAACCTGCTAAAGTGGCAAGTCCTCTGTACATGACAGGCCAAGCAAACTAGACCTTTTACTGCCTCACATGACAGGTGGGACAAAAGTTTGACCATACTGGCATTTTTATTTCCTGTTCTGTTGAAGGTGCTGATTCAGACCAATTGCTAGATTTGATTGACTGGTGGCTTCACGTAGGCAAACTTTTGCCTAAAGATCAGTCCGGTAATCTGACAGCTGTTGAGTGGTCGATACCTTGTCTGCTTGAATGTATTTATCATGTAATTACACTTGGGAGACACCATTGACCTAAAAGGTCAGCTTGTCCTTTAAAGGGGAAAGGAAACCTTCATTTAAGATCAATGTATTGTAAAGGCTGTTTTGTTGAGTCAGTAAAACTCTTCAGAACTGAGGCATTTCTGCTCATCCACCTTGCTGTCACCACCTTTTATCAGGTTCCCAGAAATATGGCTCTTCCTATCAGGACTTCAGACTTTTCCCATAAATACTGTGCATGGACACATGGGCGGATACAAGTACAGAAATGCCAATGTACTTTAACAAGTATAGCGACAGTATCTTTAAGTTGCACAAAAGCTGGGCAATATGACTTCTTTTGTATGGGAGGGGGGTTGGCTTTTAAACTTTTTTGCGAGATTGTTTTGCATAGCACTAGTTTAGCACACAACTATTTACTAACTGCATTTTTTTTTTTCATGTTTGGTAGATGCATTAATTGCCTGCGGATGGGGGGTCTGGGTTCTGAGTGCCTGCCAAATATGAAAAAAACTTATTGAAAGTATAGTTACTCTTTGCAAAAAAGAAAAAAAAGAGCATGAACCGCACATCCCAAAATCATACGTTGATCTAAAGCCGCTAGGCAAAAATTAATATAACTGAATATGAGGTTTTCAGTTTAACATTCTGATCAGACTGTATGAAGCCCACTGCCACTTCACGGCAAACCTCGTAGTGGGTCCTATCGCCCTAACGGAGCGGAGCCGTGCGGCGCCCACCACCACAGCGGCCATGCACCAGCAGGGCGGACGGCCTGTTGCCCCACAGCACCCATGCTGCGAGACTGAGCCCCCATGACTCCAGACCGCGCCGCCCCACCAGCACAAAGCCACAGCAACAATGGCCGCCACACAGCACCAACACCAAAATGAAAGGAGCACTTAAACTCACCTTCCTCCAGCTCTTCAGTGAGAGCCAAAATGGGCTAGACTCTTTAATGCCAAACACTAACGCTAACTGAGTAATTCATGTTCATCTCATGATGTCCATTACTGATTTCAGCTTTAGAGGTTGTCCACTACTAAGACAACCCCTTATTAAACGAAATGTTCCACCTCCGATAAAATAATAAAGCTTATGCTCCCCTCCTGTGCCTGCTCCATTCCAGTGGTGTCACTCGTGGTCCCAGGGCTGTGATGCAGAGGAAGGACACGTTATGCCCAGCACTCAATCAGCGCTGGCGTCACTGTCCCCACTTTGGACAAACTGAAAATGAAGAGGAAGTCCAGGAACAGCTGCAGCCCTCGTTTCCTCTTCATGTTCAGTTCATATGAAGGCAGAGATGGTGGCACCTGTGGCACAACACAGCATCACAACCACAGGGAGAGCTAATGCCGACCCCGTGGGAACGGTGCCGACAAGGGAGGATAGTATGGGCTTTATCATTTTATCAGGGCCAGGGAGGTTAGTATAGGCTTCATCATTTTATCAGGGCCAGGGAGGTTAGTATAGGCTTCATCATTTTATCAGGGCCAGGGAAGATAGTAGAGCCTTTATCATTTTATCAGGGCCAAACATTTTTGTTTAAGAAGGGATTGTCCTGGTAGTGGACAAACACCTTTAATAGCTCACTAGTAACATTGGATTCTTTGCAGTAGTTTGTGTATACAATTGTCATGCTGAACAGTGATGATACATGATTGTTGGTGCCTATACACCATCGCTCTGATTCATCAAACTGGCCATACATTTTTGTCGTAGCAAATTCATGATTGATTTTGTTGGGTGGGCTCCACCACGCTCCCTCCTGGGTGTTCTTCACGTTTCAAAAAATTGGAGCGAATTACAAAAAAAATGCCGAAAGTCCCCAAATTTTCTAAACCATTTTGCACCACATGTATAAATCTGTGTAGTATTTGTTCTGAGTGACTCACTTGTACAATCCACCTTTTAAATTGGCCACCAACATTACTCATGTTATGTGAGAATCATGGACTATTAACCCCTGTTCAAAGGCATAAAATAAGACTGTTTCCGTTTGGTCATAAATAATTTTCCTGTCTAGGACTGAAATGTGCGGGATGGACCGGAGATGTGGAAATAGGCTGTGGTTATAATGTAGGGCTAGCCTAAATTTCTTAGGATATAACAATCCTTTTTTTATTACGTTGTAAAAATCTAGTTATGATGATGCAGTAGAGGTCAATTATATAAAACTACTGTACCTTCCTTTTAAAATATAAGTATATCTTCTCGAATGCTTCTGTTCTAGTCATGATCTCCGCTGTAATTAAGTGGAGTAGACGGGGTGATGTGATGGCTTATAGTAGCCCTAGTCATGTATTTGGAGGGCATTATAGCCCCATCTTTTTTGTACTTGTGTGGATTTCTCGTTTGTTACATGTTATGTAATAGAGCTGTTGACTCTCCTGACTGTCTGTTTTAGCAAATACTTTAGGAGAAAAAAGTAACAACTGAATAAACTGACAACTAGGTTTTGCCATTCTCCTTGTCATGGGGCCATGTTTCCATGGTGTCATATGTCGGCAGTGATTGACCAATGCCAGACTCTGTAGGGACACTTCCAGCTGGTATCCGATTTCAAGACTGAATAATATAGACCACACCATTTGGATATCTAAGAAAAGATTCTCCAGAAAAGATTCTTCAGAGCTTCAACGTTTCACTATTCGTTTTTTTTTTTTTTTTTTTTTAAGTTTTAACAGGGTACCTCCTACAAATAGCGCTGCTCCACTGCCTCTGGAACCGTTTTTTTTTTTCTTTGTCTTCTGTGGCCTTTCCACACACCCCACAGCCACCCCTGGTAATAAAAATGTACATTTTTATCTAATGAAGCGATGTCCTTACTCTTTGGCCTCTATTCATGCCCAGCCATGGGTCACACAGTCTTCTATTGCGGATTAGAACAGTTTTTGTTAATTTTTTTTCATGATCCTAGGCATCCTTTGGCTCATCAATTCATGATGATGAAATGCTTGTCTTGCTGGGAGCTTTATTAAATTAATCTGGTCTTATGGACATAGTTGCCAGATTTTACTCTAAACAGATCATTTGAACTGCAGTGACACAAAAGGCTAAATCCAGTATGTAAACCAGGGGGTACAGTGGGATAACAAGACCAACATTTATAACTCACTCAACCTTTCGAAAAAAGTATTTAGATAATCCATTGTCATATTAATTTTAACCATTTTTTTGTACATAAATGTTTTCTATAATGCACAACGCTGTACTAATTAGATTTCATGTCTGTCACTACTTGAGTAAAATATAACCTCCTGCACATCTCACTATGCAAATAGAAAAGCATTAGTAAGCAAATAAAGCCTCGATGATCGGAAGAACAGAGTTCATTTTTAGCCATCCATTCCAGGATGTAAAAAAGAAAAAAAAAAAAAAAAGTTAATCCCTCCTCTGCAATCAGTTAACTGCAACCTGAAAAGTTTTGTCTTGTCGTTTTTTGGTGCGAATAATTTTCTTGGCGATGGAATATCTAACTTTGAATCTTTATGCACATGAGGCTGTAAGTGGTCTGTGCGCAGATCTGCTCCCGGCTAGTCTCTCAATCTCAGTTGTTGTGTGTTTTTTTTTTTTTTTTTGGTTTGTAGCTTATGGTTATTGCCTCCCCCATAGTCCAGCAGTTGTCTTGCGTTACGTGTTACTTTGAGTATGGGCGGATTGTTGGCGCATCTCTCGCCAGCTCCAATATTGTACCTGCCGGATGTTGTGCACAGTAGGCACAGAGCTGTTGCTTGCTTCTGCACAGAGCAGATGCTGAGCAGTGGTTGTAAGGCGCATGTTGTGCCATGCAGTGTTGTGAATTCATCGGGAAATACTGCAACGTATTCTCTGAACTAGATGAGAACTGAACACTAGCCTGCCTCTGAAGTAAAGGGTTAATTGCTTTTGCTTTTTTTTTTTTTGTTTGTTTTTGTTTCAAAAAATGGCTCCTTACCTTCAAAGTGTCTCAAAAAAGCGCAGCTGAAAATGCATAGTGGGCACTGGCTAACACGGTACCAAGATATATTTCCTGTATCCTAGTGGGGTTAACAGCATTTTGTAGCTAAATTTCAGATTTCTTAATCACTGTAGATTTGGCTCATCTGTATTTTTCATGGATTGAATTCCCATAATCTAGGCATTTTTTCCCCAGACCATTTACCTACAATAATAGAATAAAATAGATGTTTTGTTTTTGATTACGGTAATTTGAGAATGTGGCGGTCTGTAAACAAAAATAAAATAAATAAATAAATCCCAGCACTGATGTAACACTGAATGTAAATATAGGCACACAGACCCAAAATGGATAAATATTGAATATAGCACATTAATGGTGAAATGAAAAAAAGTTCCAAGGCCTAAAAGAGTCCTGAAAAGAATGGTTGCTATTTCTTTAAAAAACTACAGTGTGTCTTGTGGAAGGTCGGCTCACTTGGCTTCTCCTTGAGGTAGACACAGGTACACATGGGGGTAAAGTCTCTGGGTGGTTTATTGCATCATAAACCAAAATCCCAAAATGGTAACAGAAAAACAGCCTGTTCGGCTCAAATGAAAGTAAATAGTTCATGCACAGTCCTGCCCAGTACTTCTGGGACAAGGCATATGGCAGCTCCCACAAGAGCTTCAGTATGGAGACTTCCATGTTGCGTGTGGCAACATGCATGTAGAAACTTTGTGTCGAGTTGCATGTGACAGGTTAGTGTGGCTTTTTGTGGCAAAGTGTCTTATGATATATATTCACATTGCGGGTCTAGGATTCACAAGCAGGGCGGCCGCACAGGCGCAGTCTGCGAGACTGCATCTGAGGTCAGACGGGCAGCGCTCACTGCGCCTTCCCCAGACAGGACAAAAGAGCGCAGGCGCCGGATGATTTGAAAATAGCGCTGAGGAGGCGGCACCTGGCACCGAGAAGACAGTTGAGTGATGGCTGTGTGGTGTGTGCAGCAGGGGGGGGAAAGACCTGCTTCCAGGACTGAAGACAGGTATTTTGGAGAAATTACAAAACGCATTATTTCGGCCTTTACAGGACCAATAACTAAAAGAGCCACCTTGTCAGAATGCAGCATTACTGCTGCACAAGGTGGCTCTTTTAGTTTCTAACGCCTGGGGGGGGGGGGGGGGGGGGTGTGACAGGTTCCCTTTAAGAGGAGACTTTGTGCAGCAGGCCTTCATGGTGAAATAGCTGCTAGGAGACCACTGCTAAGGACAGGCAACAAGTAGAAGAGACTTGTTTGGGATAAAGAACACAAGGAATCGACATTAGACCAGTGGAAATCTGTGCTTTGGTCTGAAGAGTCCAATTTGAGATCTTTGGTTCCAACCACCGTGTCTTTGTGCGACGCAGAAAAGGTGAACGGATGGACTCTACATGTCTGGTTCCTACCGTGAAGCATGGAGGAGGAGGTGTGATGGTGTGGGGGTGCTTTGCTGGTGACACTGTTGGGGATTTATTCAAAATTGAAGGCATACTGAACCAGCATGGCTATCACAGCATCTTGCAGCGGCATGCTATTCCATCCAGTTTGTGTTTTAGTTGGACCATCATTTATTTTTCAACAGGACAATTACCCCAAACACACTTCCAGGCTGTGTAAGGGCTGTTTGACCAAGAAGGAGAGTGATGGGGTGCTACGCCAGATGACCTGGCCTCCCAGGTTTGTCCCGGTCTGTGGACGGTAAAGGTACCGTCACACTCGGCAACTTTGCAAAGAGAACGACAACAATCCGTGACGTTGCAGCGTCCTGGATAACGATCTCGTTGTGTTTGACACGCAGCAGCGATCTGGATCCCGCTGTGCCATCGCTGGTCAGAGCTAGAAGTCCAGAACTTTATTTGGTCACCAGGTCGGCGTGTATCGTCATGTTTGACATCAAAAGCAATGACGCCAGCAACGAGCATAGGGCCCCTAGATGTGTGTCGGATCGGTACACTCCGGCTGTTTGACATGGAGCTAACAACCAGCGAGAACGAGAAGTGAGTCGCCGTTACGTCACTGGATCGCTCCTGCATCGCTCTGGAGTTGCTGTGTTTGACGTCTCTACAGCGACCTAAACAGCGACGCTCCAGCGATCTAGTTTAGGTCGGCTCATTGTCTATATCGCTGCAGCGTCACTGAGTGTGACGGTACCTTAAGACTCCATCGGATCATATCTTGATCCTTGTCTAGATTTTGTGATGGCATAACGAGTTTGTAGGCACAGGCGCTAGAGCCGCTATTTACCGTCTTATCTGTGTATATTTTGGCTGAGAGTGTAGAAGTATTTATTGTAGAGTTAGGACGCACTGACACTGCCTGGTTATCATGCACCTTGACTGCAATCCAGCAGATCCTTATATTGCCTCCTACACTGTGCTCTAATTATCTTCATGGGCTGTCTCCTTTATGAAAGAAGAGCTATTCTCCATTGTTTGCAAGGGAAGTTAATAATCTCTGAATTAATTGTATTCGCTGTGATCAAGACCTTGGGGAATATACGTGGAAACTGTGAAGAATAGAAATCTGGCCCTCTTTTTGCTGGCTTCATTTTCATAATTAGGCTTTTTATATATTTACCAACCATGAAAAGCTGATAATCTGCTATGCCGGCTGCCTCTGTAAAAGACTCATTAGTAGCCAACCTAAAGAACGGACCTTGTCCTATTGGGTTTGGTTTACTGCGAAGGCAACACAGATTTGTCTTGTCATACTGAGGTTCTTCGTTTTTATAGATGTAACCCATTGGGTTCTGGAATGGTTATCTGACCTGTGATCATGACATTCAGATCATCATGACTTTCCTCTGACATCTGTTGTAAACCTGTGACCCTATACATTGTAGAAAAGGGGTTGTTCAAGACTAGAAAAATAATGTAGCAAAGGTAGGTAAAATAACAAAATGAGCATCATGATGAAGCCCCCATCACTTCACTGCTGGCCCCCTGCTTTTGCCTACAAGGCTGCGGTGGTGACGTTCTACCTGCGACACGTCTGCAGCACCAATAGCAGACCTCAGCATTACATGATGTACGTGCTGCCAGCAGGGAGGAGCAGCAACAGGTTCAGTGATTGAGTAATTCTTCTTTTGTTATTTTACATCACTAACAGCCTTGGGCTCAATTTCTATCTGGTTTCTGTAGAAGTGGTAAAGTTATGTTCCTTGTCATGGAATTGAACATATATTGCAAATAAATACTATGGGATTGCTGTGTAATTTATAGCGTAGATGTATTAGGCCGCCGTCACACATGCGAGTTTTACGGACGTAAGAGCGCAGAATCTACGTCCGTAAAACTCGCAAAAAATACGGCACAATTATTCTCTATGCCCCTGCTCCTATTTGCCGTATTTTACTGATCAGTATTATACGGCTTTCTACGGCCGTACAAAATCGCAGCATGCTGCGTTTGTCACCGTACTGCGCAAGAAATACGCCAATGAAAGTCTATGGAAGCGTGAAAAATACGGATTACACACGGACAAGCAGTGTGACTTGCGAGAAATACGCAGCGCTGTTAGAGAGAAAAGCCGGTAATTCAGTGCGGTGTACAGTAAAATCACACTGACAGCTTACAGTAGAATAGGTAGAATAAATGTGTACACATAGAATAGGTATATATATATAATGTCAGTGAGACACATATATGTATATATATTAATATTTATTCCAGCGCTAGACAGCTTGAAAGCCGGTAATTCAATTACCGGCTTTTTCCTTCTCCTTCCTAAAACCCGACATGATTTGAGACATGGTTACAGTCTTTGAGACATGTAACCATGTAAATCAAAAAATCATGTAAATCAAAAAATCTTTTGATTTGAGACATGGTTACAGTCTTACAGTAAACCATGTCTTCTCTCCATTTTTTTTGCAGATTCCACACTACTAATGTCAGTAGTGTGTATCTGCAAAATTTGGCCGTTCTAGCTCTTAAAATAAAGGGTTAAATGGCGGAAAAAATTGGCGTGGGCTCCCGCGCAATTTTCTCCGCCAGAGTAGTAAAGCCAGTGACTGAGGGCAGATATTAATAGCCTGGAGAGGGTCCACGGTTATTGGCCCCCCCCTGGCTAAAAATATCTGCCCCCAGCCACCCCAGAAAAGGCACATCTGGAAGATGCGCCTATTCTGGCACTTGGCCACTCTCTTCCCATTCCCGTGTAGCGGTGGGATATGGGGTAATGAAGGGTTAATGCCACCTTGCTATTGTAAGGTGACATTAAGCCTAATTAATAATGGAGAGGCGTCAATTATGACACCTATCCATTATTAATCCAATACTAGTAAAGGGTTAAATAAAACACAAACACATTTTTTAAAATTATTTTAATGAAATAAAAACAATGGTTGTTGCAGTATTTTATTCAACGCCCAATCCAGTCACTGAAGACCCTCGTTCTGTGAGTAAAAAAACATAATAAACCAACAATATACTTACCCTCCGCAGATCTGTAACGTCCAACGATGTAAATCCTTCTGAAGGGGTTAAAACATTTTGCAGCAAGGAGCTGTGCTAATGCAGGCTGCTCCTCGCTGCAAAACCCCAGGGAATGAGGCTAAAAATAGCTCCCTGGCTTTCTAGGTAATTTCCCACGATCTATGAACAGCCAGCAGAGGGCGCCTCACCGCAAATGAAGCTAAATATAGATCATTGATCTATTTTTAGCCTCATTCCCTGGGGTTTTGCAGCGAGGAGCAGCCTGCATTAGCACAGCTCCTTGCTGCAAAATGTTTTAACCCCTTCAGAAGGATTTACATCGTTGGACGTTACAGATCTGCGGAGGGTAAGTATATTGTTGGTTTATTATGTTTTTTTACTCACAGAACGAGGGTCTTCAGTGACTGGATTGGGCGTTGAATAAAATACTGCAACAACCATTGTTTTTATTTCATTAAAATAATTTTAAAAAATGTGTTTGTGTTTTATTTAACCCTTTACTAGTATTGGATTAATAATGGATAGGTGTCATAATTGACGCCTCTCCATTATTAATTAGGCTTAATGTCACATTACAATAGCAAGGTGGCATTAACCCTTCATTACCCCATATCCCACCGCTACACGGGAATGGGAAGAGAGTGGCCAAGTGCCAGAATAGGCGCATCTTCCAGATGTGCCTTTTCTGGGGTGGCTGGGGGCAGATATTTTTAGCCAGGGGGGGGGGCAATAACCATGGACCCTCTCCAGGCTATTAATATCTGCCCTCAGTCACTGGCTTTACTACTCTGGCGGAGAAAATTGCGCGGGAGCCCACGCAAATTTTTTCCGCCATTTAACCCTTTATTTTAAGAGCTAGAACGGCCAAATTTTGCAGATACACACTACTGACATTAGTAGTGTGGAATCTGCAAAAAAAAATGGAGAGAAGACATGGTTTACTGTATGTAAACCATGTCTCAAATCATGTCGGGTTTTAGGAAGGAGAAGGAAAAAGCCGGTAATTGAATTACCGGCTTTCAAGCTGTCTAGCGCTGGAATAAATATTAATATATATACATATATGTGTCTCACTGACATATATATATATATATATATATATATATATATATATATATATATATATATATATATATATATATATATATATATATATATATATATATATATATATATATATATATATATACCTATTCTATGTGTACACAATTATTCTACCTATTCTACTGTAAGCTGTCAGTGTGATTTTACTGTACACCGCACTGAATTACCGGCTTTTCTCTCTAATATGTGTCTACTGACATATATATATATATATATATATATATATATATATATATATATATATATAATGTCAGTAGACACATATTAGAGAGAAAAGCCGGTAATTCAGTGCGGTGTACAGTAAAATCACACTGACAGCTTACAGTAGAATAGGTAGAATAAATGTGTACACATAGAATAGGTATATATATATATATATATATATATATATATATATATATATATATATATATATATATATATATATATATATATATATATATATATATGTATGTATATATATATATATATATATATATATATATATATTTTCTTTTCTTTTTGGGACACATGGTTGGTTTTGCTAGCCTGCGAGAAAACCACGCAGTACGGATGCCATACGGATTACATACGGAGGATGCCATGCGCAAAAAACGCTGACACACCCTGCCTACGGAGGAGCTACGGACCACTTTTTTCGGGACTTTTCAGCGTATTACGGCCGTAATATACGGACCGTATTGTTTTACGCTGTGTGTGACGCCGGCCTTATAGGAAATTGGATATTTTGTACATAGTATTGTCATCAGTCAAAAACTGATGAAAACTGCACATTTTGTTCCGAGATGGGACCTGAAGCTGATGGCCTATTGTTTAAATGAGGTTTTTATGTTAAATGTATTTATAATGGTTTTCTTTCTTTTTAATTGTCCACATCACTATCTTATGCTTTTTTTTTTCTTTCATAGAACCTGATGTGAACAAAGTTTTATTAAAACATTCATTTAACATGACCTGATTTTAAAGGAATTTTTTTTTTCGTCTGCCCATATCCATAAAAGTGGGTAACTTGCTGATCTCGGGGTGGGACTGCTAGGAGCTCCAGTCATCTCAATGACTGAGTTTTGAAGCCCCAACTTGAATGCGGCAGAGATGGGAATGTGCAGCCTCCGTGGCATTCAATGTCAAGTTCTTTGAAATTGTTTCAATTACTGAGACGGCATGAAAATAAGCAAGTTTACAATTGACTTGCTTTTTTATCTGCTGTATTTCTCCTGCAATGAGAGCTTTTTTTTTCTTCTTTCAACTGTGCTGTAGAGCTTGTTTCCTTGAAGCTCCACAGCAGCTACATTCCAAGCGCAGGGTTAACGCTTAATATACCAGTCAGCTCTCTTCAGCCCATTGATTTTTATCCAGACGTTAGCTGCTCACCTCTTTCAGCTTCCCTCTCATCATCTGAAGAGTTTCAGTTATAAATTGCCAGTCCACAGCTTGCAGAACAGGTCTGCTTAGAATATCTTTGGCTTTCTACTTTTGCTGTCCAGAGCTGTGTGCCCTTGTTCAGATGCCCCATTATCTCCCTGTAAGTACAGTGATAGTAGTGTAGACTCCAGAACAAACCACTGATGGGTGATTGTGTTATAGTAGAGCTTGTGTTGAGCTTAAGGCTGTGCGCACCTTGAGTATTTGCTTGCTGAAATTTCTGCAAAGTTTCTGCATCTCTTGGCAGGAAAAAAACTGCTCAAAAAACCTTGCGTTTTTGTTGCATCTTTGCCGTGTTTTTGTATGCGTTTTTCATGCTTTTTTTTGTACAGCATTGAATGCTTTTTTTGAGCTAAATAAAGATATTTAAAAAGTTTTGTGATGTAATTTCTTGGTTCAACACCACCTTTTTCATACTGATGCAGTAGCATCAGGGTAATGAGATTAGGGCTTGGTGTCAGCAGCTGTCATTGACACCAGCTCTAGGCTTAGTAATGTGTGTCAGCCCGAAACCCTCATTACTAAACCGATAAGTAAACACGAGCACACACCTTGTCACTAGCCTATGTAGGAGCATTAACAGAACGAACGTACATAGCCTGCAACTAGATGGCAACTGCTGTTAATTTTAAAGGAAAAAATGAAAGAAAAAAAATTGTGTGGGCTCCCGTGTAATTTTAATAACCATTAGAGGGAAAGCCAACAGCTGAGGACTGTTGTTAATATTCTGGGAAGGAGCCAATAGCCATAAAGGTTCCCAGGCTATTAATATCGGGTCACAGCTGTTTGCTCAGACTTTACTGCTAGGTTACAAGGGGACCCCAGGAAAAAATTGACTTGGGGTCTCCCTATAAAATCCAACCTGCAAAGGCTAGGCAGACAACTGCGGGCTAATAGTATTAGCCTAGGAAGGGGCCATGGGTATTGGCCCCTCTCAGACAAAAACAATCAGCTCTCAGCCCCCAAGAAAAGGCGCATCAATAAGATGCGCCAAATCTGGCGCTTAGCCTCGCTCTTCCCACTTGACCTGTAGCGGTGGCAAGTGGGGTTGATGTCCCCTTCGTATTGTTAGATGACACTAAGCCCACAGGTTAATAACGGAAAGGCTAGATACAAAAGAAACTGGCACTCAACCGAAGTGTGAACAACTCCATATTTTTATTATAGTACCAATAAAACGTTTCGGTGTGTGAGACCTTCCTTAGTTGCGTACTGTAGTATAGAAGTGAGAATGCCGCTTGGTCAGGGTATAACAAGACACCTCCTCTTAGGTGGCTATTTAATACGCAAGGCCCTCCAGACTGGTAGAGAGGGGTGGAGTATCCTAAGATGCTTAGTCGTTTGAGTGTCCTGGAAATGACGCAGAGTCCACCGCTTGTGTTTGTACTATAGCTGTCGCTCAGGAAGTAAGGAAATTAAGGAGAATGCATAGCTCTGATCTGCTCATGAGACAACTGAGAATGCCTCTTAATATGGCTGCACACAGTGCACTTCTTTCCCTGGCAATCCCACAGACAGTGGAGCAAAGGTTAATCATTCACACCTCTACCTAATCGAAGAACTGCAGTTGACTCCCTAGCACTCAGCAAATCATACCGTGTCTTTTAGGTAGTTGTTTTGGGAATAACCCTTTAAATTGTAGGCAATTCTCTGATTACACATTTTCTTTAAATCGCTTTAGTTTGGACCCTTCTTCTCACTATTCTTATTCCTGTACAGGTCCACATTGCCCATTATAAATTGGGGCGGTGCTAGTCTGAGCTGAGACCCTCCTGTTCTTGGACCCTATAGCACATGTAAAGGTTGATCATTTAATTCCTTTGTCTAGTTTTTTGCTAATCAATAAAATGAGAACTTTGTAAATATTTGTGTGATGAAGTGTAGAAAATATAAATATATCTGGTGATATATTACCGCAGCTGTATTCTGTGTTTACAGAGTGCTGGCCATCCTAGGAATATTCAGGACAGATTGCTCTTTTTATTCATCCTTTTACACTGACCCTCATTTCTTCCCTTGTCCTGCATAGTTCACGTGTTTTTCTGGAGTTTTTTGTTCCCAGTTTCTCATCATTTATATTCTCCAGTAAATACAGGAAAGCCTCCTCCTCGGGTTGTGGCAGGTAATTCGCAGGTTTATGGATTTAGATTCTCAAGCTAACAGGCTGTATTACCTCTTCCCGAGACATTATCCGAACGTTACCCTGAAATCTGTATGCAGCAGAGGTCCAGGTTTGATGGATCTTGGTTGGCAGCACAATGCGGCTCATCAAATAAACTTGTCTTAAGTGTCACTTCTGCATAATGGAAAGAGATGATTTAAAGGCAGGCCTCAAAAAAGTCGCCTACAATTTGACAAGCCAGAGTATAGAACCGCTATCTCCTATGCTTAGGTATAACTTCATCTGTCTTACGACAACTGTGAGGATGTGCTCTGTTCTGCTTATGTTATATATAACGTTGGCATGAATGGGGTTTATCCGTATTACCGAGGCTCTGGAAAGTAGAATGTGTCTGCTGTGATGAAAAATCACAGTACATGGATGGAGCCTTAGCTGTCAGATTGGATCTTCTGGCTTGTTTGCCCTTATTGGCTTACAGTCCTTGAGAAGCCTATTCAATTCCATGAAGATTAGCAATTTGTTTCATATTCTGGAAATGGCTAAAAATTTAAAATCCATCTGAGTGCTTTCTTCTTTGTTAGTTTACGGCCCCATTGTCTGGTTCCATGCTTTAGGCTATGTGCACAGGTCCGAAATTGCCGCGGGTAAAACACATGCGGAATTGGCTTGCGTTTTCTCGCTAAACACTAGCGTTTTCCAAGCGATCTGTAGCATCGCGGCATCACTGGGAATGGAAGCTGCCGGGAGCATCGCGAGGAGCGGGATGGCTGAGAATATCACGATTTTTTTTATTTTTTACTATTTTTAACATTCTATCTTTTTACTATTGATGCTGGACAGGCAGCATCAATAGTGAAAAGTTGGTCACACTTGTCACACTATGTTGAAGTGATTTATTGGCCCATGTGCGACGTTTCAGTCCAGGATGTGGACCTTTCTCAAGCTTGAGAAAGGTCCACATCCTGGACTGAAACGTCGCACATGGGCCAATAAATCTCCTTTGTTTTTTCTATTGGAGTGCTGCCTTCATTTTTTGGGAATATATATAATATATATGTATATACACACGTGTGTGTAATATACATATATATGTATGTATGTGTATATATATATATATATATATATATATATATATATATATATATATATATATATATATATATATAGATTCAAGATTCAAAGAAGCTTTATTGGCAGGACCAAATACACATCAGTTTTGCCAAAGCAAGTGTATAGAGGCAATAGGGATAGGGACTGAGGGGATGTTGGGTAGGAGCTGTGGGGGGAGGTGGATGGGGCAGATCCAGGTTGGGGGCTATAGTCCATGGCATAGGGGAGGTGGATGGGGCAGATCCAGGTTGGGGGCTATAGTCCATGGCATAGGGGAGGTGGATGGGGCAGGTCCATTGTGGGGGCTATAGTCCATGGCATAGGGGAGGTGGATGGGGCAGATCCAGGTTGGGGGCTATAGTCCATGGCATCATAGTTCTCTTTCTCGCAGTCTATGGCATTCGCTCACATACCGCGCTGCTATCTCCACCGCTCTCTCTTCTTCTCCCAGCAAGATATATGTTTTCTCTTCCTCCTTCATGGTGATGAAGTCTGGGAAGAGATGTGAGAGTCTCCTGAAGTGAGTGTCCCTCACTGCTGAGTATTTGGAGCAGTGTAGCAGGAAGTGGGTTTCGTCCTCTATGGCCTCCTGGTCACAGTGTTGGCACAGTCTTTCCTCCCTGGGCTTGTAGCTCTGCCTGTGTCGGCCACATTCGATGGCCAGACTGTGGGCGCTGAGTCTATATCGGCTCAGGATCTGGCGGTCTCTGGGGTCCGGGAGTTTCTCCAGATATGGGGCCAGTCTGTAGTCTCTCTGTAGGCTCCGGTACATGGTCAGTTTCTGTGAGCTGATGATATCATTCTTCCAGTCACTGACATACCTCTCCTGGCCTTCATCTGCCATCTTCCTAATTCCGGCTTTTGTCAGGTTGTTGTGATTGGTGTTCTGCTCCGGTTGGGTTTGGCTGGGCTGTTCCGGGGGTTCTGGTTTTTCTGTTTCACCTTCATGTATCAGGGCTTTATGGTGATGGGAGCTTGGATTGCTCCTATGCAGGTGAGCCCGGAATGACAGCGCCCTCTTTAGAACTGTCAGGTGTAGAGGGAATCTGCCCAGCTCGGCCCGACAAGCACTGTTGGAGGTGCTCCGATGGACCTGGAGAAGGTGCTTGCAGAATTCCAGGTGGAATATTTCTGTTGGGCTGGAGTCCCACTTTGACCAGTCTGGGTAGGTGTGAGGACCCCAGACTTCGCTGCCATACAGGAGGATTGGGGCGATGATGGAGTCGAAGATTTTTAGCCAGACCCTCACTGGTGGCTTCAGATGGTAGAGTGTCCTTCGGATGGCATAGAAGGTTTTGCAGGCCTTGTCTTTCAGGGTCTCTATGGCTTGTTTGAAGTTCCCTGACCGGTGAATCTCTAGGCCCAGGTAGGTATATTTGTCCGTTCCTGTGAGGTCGCAGTTGTTGAGGATAAATGATGGGTGTTGGTCTGATCTTCTCTTTCTCCTCTGGAACACCATGGTGTTGGTTTTCTTTAGGTTGACCGGTAGGGCCCAGGTGGAGCTGAATTTCTCTAGGATTTTCAGGTTGTCCTGGAGGCCTTTCTCGGTTGGTGACAGCAGCAGCAGGTCATCTGCATACAGCAGGAATTTCACCTGAGCGTCGTGGAGGGTGAGTCCTGGTGCTGAGGAGGATTCCAGGGCGGTAGCCAGCTCGTTGATGTAGATGTTGAAGAGCGTTGGGCTTAGGCTGCAGCCTTGTCTTACTCCGCGGCTCTGCTGGAAAAAAGCCGTTCTTTTGCCGCTCACACTCACGCTGCAGCTGCTCTCGGTGTAGGAGCTTTTGATGACATCGTAGGTCTTTCCTCCTATTCCACTCTCCAGCAGTTTCAGGAATAAGCCCGGGTGCCACACTGAATCAAAGGCCTTTTTAAAGTCCACAAAGCAGGCGTATATCTTCCCATTCTTTGTATTGTAGATGTGTCTCTGAATGAGGCTGTGCAGAGTATAGATGTGGTCAGTGGTGCGGTGGTTCGGCATGAACCCTGCTTGGCTCTTGTTGAGGACGTTGTGCTCGGTGAGGAAGGTGAGGATCCTCTTGTTCAGGATACTGTTGAACAGTTTTCCCAGGTTGCTGCTGACGCATATGCCTCTGTAGTTGGCTGGGTCATACCTGTCCCCACTCTTGTGGATGGGTGTGATGAGGCCTTGGTTCCAGGTACGAGGGAAGTAGCCGGCACTCAGTACAATATTGAAGAGTTTAACCATTGCAGCCTGTATTTCTGGTGGGCTGTACTTCAGCATTTCTGGTAGGATTCCATCTAGGCCACCGGCTTTTCTACTTCTTATGGGGGAGAGTCTCTCGGTTACTTCCTGTAGTGTTATAGGTGTATCCACCGGGTTTTGGAAGTTTTTGATTTTTTTCCTCCATTGCTTTTAGTTTCGCCATTATGTTTTCCTGTTCTTGGCTTAGTCCTTCCTTTGGAATGTCTTTATAGAGGTCTCTGAAGTATTGGAGCCAGAGGTTGCCATTTTGGATATGGTTGTTGTTTTTCTTGTCTTTGGTGTCCATGTGGTTCCATAGTTCCCAGAAGGAGTGGTCTTGGAGGGCGTCTTGGAGTTGATTGAGCTTCATAGAGATGTAACTCTGCTTCTTCCTCCTGAGGATGGTTTTGTACTGCTTTTGTATGGAGTCATAGGCTTCCCTCAGACCCAGGTGGTTGGGGTCTCTGTGTTTCTTGTTGGAGGCTGTTCTCAGGGTCTTCCGTACAGCTTTACATTCTCTGTCAAACCAGCCATTGACCTGTGTTTCTTTTGGTCTCTTGTAGTCGACTTTTTTAAGGTCGGACAGTCTGGCCATTGCGTAGAATATATTGTTGAGGTCCTTTGCTGCTTGGTTCACTCCCTCTGGGTTTGGCATGTACTCAAGGTTGTAGAAGTGGTGGAGCATCCGCTGTATTTCAGGTCTTCTGGAAGCTTCTTTATATCTTAGTGCCGATATTTTGGACCATTTATAGGATGGAGGCCGGGTGAAGAGGCCGCTCTGCTGTGGCTTCTGAGTGGATGGTTTCTCTGTAGATTTCATGTACAGAAGAAGTTGGCTGTGGTCTGACAGGTGCGTTTGTGGGGTGACTATGAAGGCGCTGACATCTGCCAGGTTCATGTCTGTAATGGCGTAATCAACTACACTCCTCCCTACATGGGAGTTTAGTGTATACCTTCCTAAGGAGTCACCCTTGCATCGTCCATTAAGGATATGAAGTCCTAAACTTTTACATACGTTCAGGAGCTTTCTGCCACTTTTGTTGACTGTACTGTCATAGCTGTTTCTCTCAGTGTGTACAGGGTCTTGGCCGTCATTCGTTGCTCCAAGTATGTAGATGTTTCCATCCGTGGTCAGGAAGTCTCTCTCTCTCCCTGTTCTTGCATTGAGGTCTCCAAAGATGAGAACTTTGCCCAGGGCCTGATAATGGGCGGCTTCTCTTTGTAAGATTTCGAAGCAGTCTGGATTGAAGTAGGGGGACTCTGGCGGTGGTATATAGGTGGCACAGAGGTGGACATCAGACTGACAGGTGAGGATGGAGCTGCTGATTCTGATCCATATGTGGCTGCCTCCTTTCTTCACCGGTTTGATGTACTGGTGGAGCTCCTCTTTATACCAGATCGCTACTCCTCCTGAGCCCCGGCCCTGTTTGATGTTTTTATTTTTCTGGGCATGGACCAAGAATTCCTTGTATCCAATAGGCACCAGGGATTCGTTTTCGGCTCTGGTCCATGTTTCCAGGAGGATCTGAATGTCTATATTTTTCATACTTTGTATAAAATCAGGGTCCTTTGTTTTAGATCCAAAGGTTGAGGCGTTGAGACCCTGGATATTCCAGCTGCTGATTGTAAGTGAAGACATTCTTCTGTGTGGTTTGTGTGTATATACCTTGTAATGAGTATGGCTGTGTGGGACAAACTGGATTTCTGACAGTTTTATAGTGGTGCTTGGTTCCATCCGGTCACATTATTATTCTGCGCAGTGCATTGAGCAGGTTTATTATCTCATCCCTATCTCTGCTCTGCATGTATCTGTGTGGGCTTGGTGGTGTCCTCGGTGGAGGTCTCCACCTCCGATGGTCTGACACTGGGTGAAGAGCTTTGTTTCCAGCTCCAGGAGGTAGCCTTGGGGTTTTCTGCTTTATCGTTCTCGGGGGTCTTTCAGTGTGATTATGGCCACTGTTGAATCCAGGCCCGGGGTCTCTGTTTAGCACGATGTCCTTCAGCTCTTTGGCCAGGAGGCTGACCCCTTGTTTGTTGAGGTGTTTATCATCGTGCAGGTGACTGTTGTTTATGGAGAGGTGTTGTGCCAGGGTCACGTTTGGCACAGTCTTGATCTTTTCAGTCAGTTCTGCATTGATGGCTTGGGTGGTTTGCCTGGGTATGTCCTTTCTTGGAAGCAGCGATGACAGAATGATTTTACTGTCCCGGAATTTTAGGTTTGCCATCTTTGCCAGGTTGATCAGTTGTTCTGCGATCTGCTGGTCTGGCCGATTGTTTGTACCCGTGTGTATAATAATGTGCTTTGGGTTGGTAAACCGTGGTCTACTGATGACCTCTGTCACCTGTTCAATACTTGCACAGCGGATTGTACGGACCTGTTTTCCTGGGAATAGCCGCTGTGTATTTAGGTACTTTCCATTTGAGTCCATTATTAGGACAATATCAGGACTTTGTGATGTCATGGGTGGGCTACGGTGCTGCTGACGAGGGTCTGTGGTGCTGGCTTTGCTGGTGGCTGGTTCTGTTCTCTCTTCCATCTCTCTGGTTTCAGGATTTGAGTCCATTATTAGGACAGTATCAGGACTTTGTGATGTCTTGGGTGGGCTACGGTGCTGCTGACGAGGGTCTGTGGTGCTGGCTTTGCTGGTGGCTGGTTTTGTTCTCTCTTCCATCTCTCTGGTTTCAGGATTTGAGTCCATTATTAGGACAGTATCAGGACTTTGTGATGTCTTGGGTGGGCTACGGTGCTGCTGATGGGGGTCTGTGGTGCTGGCTTTGCTGGTGGCTGGTTCTTTTCTCTCTTCCATATATGGAAGAGAGAAAATATATACATATATGTATACATGTATATATATACATATATACATATATACATATACATATATATATATATATATATATATATGTATGTATGTGTGTGTGTGTATATATATATATATATATATTTATTAATATTACAGTGCCTACAAGTAGTATTCAACCCCCTGCAGCAGATTTAGCAGGTTTACACATTTGGAATTAACTTGGCATTGTGACATTTGGACTGTAGATCAGCCTGGAAGTGTGAAATGCACTGCAGCAAAAAAGAATGTCATTTCTTTGTTTATTTTTTTTTTTAAATTGTGAAAAGTCTTTTCAGAGGGTCATTTATTATTCAACCCATCAACCCACCAGAATTCTGTTTGGTTCCCCTAAAGTATTAAGAAGTAGTTCAGGCACAAAGAACAATGA
>NC_091285.1:526728566-526731066 GCF_032444005.1 Ranitomeya imitator
AGCCTTAGTTGTTGGCTAGCTTTTTCACAGAAATTGACAAGAAAATATTTTCTGTAAAGTAGTTTTTTTTTTTTTTCTGTATATATTTTCATTTTCAGATGAGGATGCCCCGATGAGTTTCATGTAATGCGCTAATGCTCTCATCGGACCATTATAGAGGCTCACCACGAAGGGTCCCGGGTTTGTGGATGTAGATCATAAAGAATCAAAACTATGTTGGCAATCTGATTGTGTGTTGGACTTTTATATTAAACTCAAACCGGATTTTGTGAGTTCGGCAGCGAGTAATTGTTAATACTGATGCATTGGAGATCTGCTTACCTGCTTCATGGCTCTAATGAGGCAGCAAATGACATGAGTTATGAGATTATTGTGAAGGTGTAAATCTCATCAGACGTTCTCGAGCATATTTCATGCAATCAGACAATCCAGTTCCCTAATCCCTCCACTGTTCTGCCAGAATGCTGCTCACTGAGGGGATTAGTGTACCTGGAAATAAGCAAATGCATCAGCATGCAGATACCCTGCTCCTCGTCTAACAAAGGGTGTTAACCGTTTCTTCTCCAATTCTGCCTTTCTTTACACGGAGGATGCGATTTGTTCAGATACGAAGCCTTATAGATATGGTATTTATGCCATGTACTAAATATGCACAAGGTTATGTATTGTGGATTTCATGTTGTGGTGTGTGTGTTTTTTGTTTTTTTTTCTTTATATAATCAGTATCACTTTTTCCCCACATAATGTAGATGTGCTATTTGGTTACTATCCATCTTTTGGAGAACTTTTTCAGTAAAATTTTGCCTTTTTTTTTGTACTAGAGAAGTGAGACATCTGATATAAAGCTCTAAACTTTCCAGCTGTTCCCCAGTGCCATAAATATAGCATTGCTGACCCGCGGTCTGTTCTCCCCAGCTATGTGCTGGGTTGTGGAGTCTGTGCTGCCAGGAGCACTTTAAAGGAAACCTCTCACCTCAAATTGGCGGGATATTTAAATGACTTTTTAAAGGTCCAATGGGCGGCCTTTCATCTTCATTTCTGCACCCCGTCCGTCCGACCTGTTGTCTGCAATATGTTACTGAATTAGAGTACGTGTGCTCCATAGTTGGCGCATGCGCAATGCGATCTTCGGTCGCGCATGCGCAGTATGCTTTGCCCAACTGTGGGCAAAGCCGAAAAGCTTTACGGCGCATGCGCCTGCGCACTACGTCCTGGAAGTATTTAGCTGTGTTGCGAGACATAGTGCGCGGGCGCATGTGCAGTAATGCTTTTCGGCTTTGCCCGCAGTTGGGCAAAACATACTGCGCGTGCGTGAGCGAAGATTGCATTGCGCATCCGCCAACTATGGAGTACAAGTACTCTAATTCAATAACCTATTGCGGACAACAGGGACGGACGGGGTGAGGAAATGAAGCGGAAACCCTGCCCATCAGATCGGTAAAAAGTCATTTAAATAAGGTTCCCTTTAACCCAAAACTGGGTAACTTTCTGTTTAATCACAGCATTAAACTAATGTTCTTCTCAGTATTTTATATCCCCCACGTCATATCCTCATTGCACTAAACAGGAGAAAGGTGTAAAATGTTTTGTCTTATGTTTCAAGACTCAGGGAAAATAGTGCTTCTTTTCAGGGACTGTAGCTGCGGGGAACGTGTGAGTGTATTAAAATACTGCAAAAGAAGTAACTCTGGCTGTGCACGTGAGATTTATCTGCTGACCATTGAACATCCCATTCATGTTTAGTCACCCAAGCCCACCAATTCTTTTGAATCTGCTCAACCAGCTATTGTGTTTTGGGGCTTCTTGACTCATGAGAGATGATGTCGGGACAAAGGAGGTGTGGGAGAGATCATAACATCTGAATTCTCATGGCGGATCCAGAAACACTTCATCAATTTTTTTATTCTCTTAAAGGGGTTGTACGGTCCAAAATTATAAGTCAGACTTAGGAATCCCCCCCCCCCACCCCCACTTTGTGCTTTGAGGATTTGCTGGTTTTTGAGCCAGATGACTGCAGACTTATCATTTTAGACTGGACAGCCCCTGTAATTTATTGCAGTCATCATATTACCGTATATAGCACTGTGCACTACAATTGCTCATTGTGCCTTTCTACTCAGCTGATTCGTCTCTTTACTCTGCTGTGTATAAAAACAGGAACTCTCTTGTCCCTGCAGAAATCCAGAAATCATTCCCCTCTTCTACTGCTGACCCAGCTGCTCTGCTCCTCCCCCGTTATTGACTTTTGTAGTTGCCTATAACTCAAACAGTAAAAATTAACCTCCTGTTTCTGCATAGTCTCGAAGGATTCTGCTAGTCAGTTTTGAAGCACGTGATGCCATAGACCTAATGGAAGATAAGAGCATTAGCTGCATATAAAGGCAAAATGAGCAATTGTAAGTACACAGCGCTATATAATATGATGATTGCAATATATTAAGGGGATACAAACTTTGATGGGAGCCGGAGTGCTTCTTTAGGTCTCCTATACACATTAGAC